>NC_036853.1:6798527-6800740 GCF_002910315.2 Salvelinus sp. IW2-2015
TCCCCCAACACCACTGATCCTGTTTATATCCCCCAACACCACTGATCCTGTTTATATCCCCCAACACTACTGATCCTGTTTATATCCCCCAATCCGTGGTGTTGGGGGATATAAACAGGATCAGTGGTGTTGTACTGATCCTGTTTATATCCCCCAACACTACTGATCCTGTTTATATCCCCCAACACTACTGATCCTGTTTATATCCCCCAACACTACTGATCCTGTTTATATCCCTCAACACTGCTGATCCTGTTTATATCCCCCAACACTACTGATCCTGTTTATATCCCCCAACACCACTGATCCTGTTTATATCCCCCAACACCACTGATCCTGTTCACATCCTTGTGAGGAAACGGTTGACATGTGGACACACTGGTGACCTTTGTGAGGGAACTGTTGACACATGGACACACTAGTGACCTTTGTGAGGGAACTGTTGACACATGGACACACTAGTGACCTTTGTGAGGGAACTGTTGACACAGGGACACACTAGTGACCTTTGAGAGGAAACTGTTGACGTGGACACACTGGTGACCTTTGTGAGGAAACTGTTGACGTGGACACACTGGTGACCTTTGTTGTAGAGTCTTTGGTTTTTGGTCAGTGATGGGATTTGAGTTTTGGTCTGTTTCAATGCGGCTTGTGCTTTCTTAACGTTATCAGCGTGTCCCATAACACCTGTGATGAATTTATTGTTCATGGTATCTCTCTGATGCATTCACCAGACTGTCAACTTTTGACCTGACATTCACTTGAATTGAATTAAATCAACTCTATTGATACTCAAAGGGGAAATGTGATGTATTGGATGACTGTTTGTGACACGACACCACTGTTGTTTCCCCCTTACAGGAGGAGTACAGGGCTGAGGGCATCAGCTGGCACAACATTGACTACATCGACAACACAGGCTGCATCAACCTCATCAGCAAGAAGCCCACCGCGCTGCTCCACCTGCTGGACGAAGAGTGCAAGTACGTGAGCTGTCATGTCGGAGCCTTTCTCCTTCCTTTTTTTACTACACATTTACATTCGAGTCGTTTAGCTGACGCCCCTAAAGCAGGGCGGTTTTCCTGCAATGTCACATTTAGAGGTGTACTTTCTTAGCCATGACATCCATCTGCAGTAAAAAAAAAAAGGACTCGTTCTCGAATGTCATAGTTTGGGTGAAGAATTAGACCGGGCTCAGAAGAACGTGGTAGGCTATGTTTTGGTTATATGTCAAACCTCTTTATAACAAAGCCAATGTAAAACCAAGTTGGTTACATTGCTGGACCAACATTCATTGCCAATGACCTTAGAATCATCCCACATGAGCAGAGCACAGACAAGATGAGGAATATAGGCTAACAACGCTCTTCATTACTAGCGAAATACTTGATTGATTACAACATTAGCCAGGCTAACTTAAGCACATAAAAACGAATGATACACGCTAACTCATATATTTGCCTTTCTGGGGCACACGTACACCCTGTTTAAAGCCTCTCACATAGGCCGCTGCACAATCCCATTTCAATCCCTCGTAAATTAAACCCAGTCTCACATACAAAAACACAGGACCGCCATGACCATATTATCCGCGTGACCTAGCCTAACCTAGCCTAACCTAGCTAACCTAACCTAACCTAGCTAACCTAACCTAGCCTAACCTAGCTAACCTAGCCTAACCTAGCCTAACCTAGCCTAACCTAGCCACTTAGGGCTGCTAGCCACTTAGCCCTGAACACTCATCTGGGTGTAATAACAAGTGGATGGAAGAGTGTATGGACTGCTTTCCCAGAGCCACAAGGTCAGAGGGATCATTCTTCCCTCTTAAAGGCCTCCCTCCCGGGCCTCTCGCGTGATTTATTCCATCGTACAGAAGAATGTAATGCTAATGAATATGTAGCAACCCAGCATCCTCTTGAAGATTTCATCATTCATAGTTAGCTTGCAGCCTCTTTCAGATACTCTCAATGATAGTATTTGTTTCCAGGGGCCCTACTACCGGTTAGTCCATTTATAACGGGACAGTGAGGTTAATTCTTTGACCCCTAGGAGAACCAGGAAATGGCGGAGCGAATTCTGCATAGTGCATCTTTAAGGGAGCATGTTTTAGTGAGTGGTGTTGCTTTAGGGGAGCTGGTTTTAGTGAGTGGAGTTGCTTTAGGGGAGATGGTTTTAGTGAGTGGAGTTGCTTTAAGGGAGCATGTTTTAGTGAG
>NC_036853.1:6801710-6805079 GCF_002910315.2 Salvelinus sp. IW2-2015
GTAGTGTGGTGTTGCTTTAAGGGAGCTTGTTTTAGTGTGTAGTGTGGTGTTGCCTTAAGGGACCTTGTTTTAGTGAGTAGTGTTGCTTTAAGGAAGCTTGTTTTAGCGAGTGGTGTTGCTTTAAGGGAGCTTGTTCTAGTGAGTGGTGTTGCTTTAAGGGAGCATGTTCTAGTGAGTGGTGTTGCTTTAAGGGAGCATGTTCTAGTGAGTGGTGTTGCTTTAAGGGAGCTTGTTCTAGTGAATGGTGTGATCTGGAACCAGGCTAGTCAGTAGATACCCTGGTCTCCCATCCTACAGTCCTAACCCTAGTGCCCACCCTCTTCTCTGTTCCTTTAGTTTCCCCCAGGCCTCTAACCAGACCCTGCTGGACAAGTTCAAACGGCAGCATGAGGGGAACAGCTACATCGAGTTCCCCGCCGTCATGGAGCCCGCCTTTATTATCTGCCACTACGCCGGCAAAGTCAAGTACGGCATCAAGGTAAGGACTGCTGACGTGACCACATGTCCCTGTAGATTCAGTGTCAGTCACAACCCATCCGTCAATCATTCGCTCACAGCAGCTCTGTGTGTCAGCCTATATGATAGCGTTATGTCAGAGTTGTGATATTACTCATGGACACTACTGGCAAGGTTTGTCCATTAATGGTAAAACACAAAAACACATCACGACAAGCGAGACACCACAACACTACATAAAGAGAGACCTAAGGCAACAACATAGGATGGCAGCAACACATGAAAACACAGCATGGTAGCAACACAACATGGCAACAGCACAAAACATGGTACAAACATTATTGGGCACAAGACAACAGCACAAAGGCAAGAAGGCAGAGACAACAATACATCACGCGAAGCAGCCACAACTGTCAGTAAAAGTGTCTATGATTGAGTCTTTGTGTGACAAGCTTGTAGCGTCATACCCAAGAAGACTTGAGGCTGTAATTGCTGCCAAAGGTGCTTCAACAAAGTACTGAGTAAGTACTGTCATTATGGGGTGTTGTGTGTAGATTGATGAGGGACAATAACCATTTAATCAATTTTAGAATAAGGCTGTAACGTAACAAAATATGGAAGAAGTCAAGGGGTTTGAATACTTTCAGAATGCACTGTATGTTAAGCATCAAACAGACTGAAACAGAGACGGACTGCCTGGACTGTATAGTAGATCCAGTGGATAGATCTCATCACTATATTCTGCCCCTACAGGACTTCAGGGAGAAGAACACTGATCACATGCGTCCGGACATCGTGGCCCTGTTGAAGAGCAGTAAGAACGCCTTCATCTGTGGCCTGATGGGCATCGACCCGGTGGCCACCTTCCGCTGGGCCGTCCTCAGAACCTACTTCAGAGCCATGGTGGCCTTCAGGGAGGCTGGGAAGAGACACGCCGACAAGAAGACTGGTGAGACCATAGACTGCTGGTGTAGCCGTATACATGGGGCGGCAGGGTAGCCTAGTGGTTAGAGCGTAGAGGCGGCAGGTAGCCTAGTGGTTAGAGCGTTGGACTAGTAATCGAAAGGTTGCAAGTTCGAATCCCCAAGCTGACAAGGTACAAATATGTTGTTCTGCCCCTGAACAAGGCAGTTAACCCACTGTTCCTAGGCCTCAACAAGGCAGTTAACCCACTGTTCCTAGGCCGTCGTTGAAAATAAGAATTTGTTCTTAACTGATCTGCCTAGTTAAATAAAGATAAAATAAAACTAAAATGGCTATACACACAGACATGTACACGTATAAACTCACTGAAATAGACACACACACACTCTTGAACATGTATACTCTCCCAGACACACTCTCACCCCTCTTCCCGAGTGACAGAGAGCCGGATGCCTCCCGTGATGTGAGTTTTCTCCCCCCAGAGTCCCCCACGTGTTAACCTCGGTGGGCTGTCAGAAATAGCAACTGCTCAAATGTTGTACTTTGCCCCGGGTTTGAATGAGACAACAAGTATCCTTCCCACACAATATGACTCCTGAACATTCTCAGTGATTAGACAAGCTTGTCTTCACAACCCTAAACGCAGCACTTTTTCGTTATTCATCCCCATTGATACCTCCCCTGGCTTTAGGGATATTCAACCATTTCTATATCCCGAAAGAACAACAGTGGCAAGTTAACATCCTGGTCTTTCAGAGGTGAAGGAGTTTGAGCTCTCCCCCCGACCCCTGATGATGTAGGAGCTGCCACTTATCCACATTAGGCTTCCTCTCCTATTGTTACATGTTGAGCTTCCACATTAGTCTTCATCTCCTATTATTACATGTTGAGCTTCCACATTAGTCTTCATCTCCTATTATTACATGTTGAGCTTCCACATTAGGCTTCATCTCTATTATTACATGTTGAGCTTATATAGGTCATTCTCGATTTAGCAATGTTGAGCTTCCAGCATTAGTCTTCATCTCCTATTATTACGCATGTTGAGCTTCCACATTAGGCCTTCATCTCTATTATTAACATGTTGAGCTTCCACATTAGTCTTGCATCTCCTATTATTACATGTTAGCTTGCCACATTAGGCTTCATCTCCTATTATTACATGTTGAGCTTCCATTAGGCGTTTCCTCTCCTATTATTACATGTTGAGCTTCCCCATTAAGGCTTTCATCTCACCTATATTAACATGTTGAGCTTCACATTAGCTTCATCTCTATTATTACATGTGTGAGCTCACATCTAGTCTTCAATCTCCTTATTATTACATTGTTGAGGCTTCCACATTAGGCTCTTCATCTCCTATTATTAATGTTGATGCTTCCACATTAGCTTATCTCCTACATTATTACATGTTTGAGCTTCCACAATTAGGCGCTTCATCTCCTATCTATTAGCATGTTGAGCTTCCACATTAGGCTTCATCTCTATTATTGCATATGTTGAGCTTCCACATTATTCTTCATCTCCTATTATTCCATGTTGAGCTGTCCAAGCATTAGGCTTATCTCCTATTATTAATGTGAGCTTTCCACATTAGGGCTTCATCTCCTATTATGTACATGTTGAGCTTCCACATAGTCTTCATCTCCTATTATTAACCATGTTGAGGGCTGCCACATTAAGGCTTCATCCTCCTATTAATTATATGTTGAGGGCTTTCACACAAAGTTCTTCACTCTATTATTACATGTTGAGCTTCCACATGTTAGGGCTTCATCTGCCTATTATTACATCTTGAGCTTCCACATTTAGGGCTTGCATCTCCTATTTATTATATGTTGAGCTTCACATTAATTCTTCATCCTCCTATGTATTAACATGTTGAGGGCTTCACTAGGCTTTCATCTCCTATATTAACATGTTGAGCTTCCACAATTGAGGCTTGCATCTCCTGTTATTACATGTTGGAGGGCTTCCACATTAGTCCTT
>NC_036853.1:6807085-6810601 GCF_002910315.2 Salvelinus sp. IW2-2015
ACCAATAGTTGCCCTTATTTGTGTGATGGGCCATTTAAAAACTTCCTGTCTGTTTGTTATGAAAATCTGGGTTGGAAATCAACCTGCGAACTACGGACCTTATAAATTATGTGTATGTGTGGCGCCCGTCTGCCTCTCCTCGAACTCTCCCTGTCCTCTCTCTCCTGTCCTCCTCACTCTCTCATCTGCCCTCCAACTCTCCTCTGCTCGGACAGACATGACACTCGCTCAACTTTCTCTTCATCTCCTCATGTCTCTCTCTCTCTCTCCCTCATCTCTCTCTCCTCCTCAACTCTCTTCTTCCTCATGCTCGTCTCTCTGTCTCCAACTTCTCTCTCCTCTCTCTGCCATCCTCTCTCTCCGCACTCCCTCTCTCTCTTCTCCTCTCCTCTCTCTTCTCTCATCTCTCTTCTCTCTCTTCCTCATCCTTCTTCATCTCTCTCTCTTCCTACTCTCCTCCCTCCTCCCCTTACATTGTGGCGTTTCTCCTTCCTCCCTCCTCAACTCTCTCTCCTTCCTCCATTGTCTCCTTCTTCATCTGTCCTAAAACCCTCTCTCTCTCCTGCCCTTCCTCTCGTATCCTCCCTCCTACTTTTCCTCTCTCACTCTCTCCTCATGTTCCTCCTCTCTCTCTCACCTCCTCATGTCTCTCTCTCTCTCTACTCATGCTCTCTCCTAAACTCCTCTCCCTTTCTCTCCTCAAACTCTCTTCATCTTCCTCAACTCTCTCTCTCCTCAACTCTTCCCTCTCTCCTCATGTCTCTCTCTCTCTCTCCTCATTCTTCTCTCTCTCTCCTCAACCTCTCTCTCTCCTCATGAGTCTCTCTGTCTCCAAACCTCTCTCTCTCTCTCTCTCTCTCCTCTCTCTCTCATCTCTCTCTCTTCTCTCTCTCTCTCTCTCTCTCTAATCCTCTCTCTCCTCATGTCTCTCTCTCTCCTCAACTCTCTCTCTCTCTCCATTTCTGGTCTTTCTCTCTCTCTCGATTCTAGTGCGTCTCTCTCTCCTGCATCACCGTCTCTCTACCGGTCCTCTCGGCGTCTTCGGGCTCTCTCTCTCTCTCTCTCTCTCTCTCTCCTCTCTCTCTCTCTCTCTCTCTCTCTCTCTCTCTCTCTCTCTCTCTCTCCTCATGTCTCTCTCTCTCTTCCTATGTCTCTCTCTCCTCAGTCCTCTTCTCCTCTTCTGATGTCTGCTCTTCTCTCTTCATGTCTCTCTCTCTCGCCTCATGTCGCTCTCTCTCTTCGGGCTGTCGCTCAACTCTCTCCTCTCTCCTCATGTTTCTCTCTCCTCATGTCTCTCTCGTCTCCTCATTGTCTCTCTCTCTCCTCAGTCTTCTCTCTCTCGCTCTCTCTCCTCTCTCTCTTCTCTCTTCTCTCTCCTCTCTCTCTCTTCTTCTTCTCTCTCTCCTCTCCTCTCTCTCTCTCCTCATTCTCTCTCTCTCTCCTCATGTCTCTCTCTCCTCATGCTCCTCTCTCTTCTGATGTCGCTCTCTCTCTTCATGTCTCTCTCTCTCTCCTCATGTCTCTCTCTCCTCATGTCTCTCTCTCTCCTTCTGATTCGCTCTCTCTCTTCTGATGCCGCTCCTCTCTCTTCGGTGTCCGCTCAACTCTCTCTCTCTCTCCTCATGTTCTCTCTCCTCATGTCTCTCTCTCTCCTCATGTCTCTCTCTCTCCATCAAACTCTCCTCTCCTTAACTGCTCTCTCTCTCTCCTAACTCTCTCTCTCTCCTCATGTCTTCTCACTTCTCTCCTCAACTCTCTCTCTCTCTTCCTCTCTCTCTCTCTCTCGCATCTCTCTCCTCTCTCTCTCTCTCCTCTCTCTCGCTCTCTCTCTCTCTCCTCATGTCTCTCTCTCTCCTCCTCATGTCTCTCTCTCTCTCTCCTCAGTCTCTCTCTGTCCTCATGTCCTCTCTCTGTTTCCTCAACTCTCTCTCTCGCTCCTCAACCTCTCCCTCTCCTCAGTCTCTCTCTCTCTCCTCAACCTCTCTCTCCTCATTCTCTCTCTCTCTCCTCAACTCTCTGTCCGTCCTCCGTTCCATCTCTGTCGTGCACAGATTATCACTCGAAAGAAATCCCCGGAAACCCCCCTTGTCAGAAGCCTTCCAGGGCAGGCAACCACCACTGAAAGAAAAAGCCCCACCAGGTACCTATCACACGTTTATTGGAGTCTCCAAAAACAATAAATGTACTTTCATGGATAAAAAATGACCCCTAATTCTCTCTCTCCGTCTCTCTCTCTCCTCTCTCTCTCTCTCCTCCCTCTTCTCTCTCTCTCTCTCTCTCCTCTCTCTCTTCTCTCTCTCTTCCGCTCTCCCTCTCTCCCTCTCTCTCTCTCTCTCTCTCTCTCTCTCTCTCTCTCTCTCTCTCTCTCTCTCTCTCTCTCTCTCTCACTCTCTCTCCTCTAGGGATGGTTATGGTGTGGGCTGTAACGGGCGTCGCTCCAGACAGGGTGGTCTGTCCTCCTCTGGCTCAGAGTTTGATGACGGCATCTTCTTCAACTCTACTAGCAGCAAGCTGCTGGAGAGGGCACAGAGCATTCTCATGTGAGTATGACTACAAAGTCAAATCAAAGTGTATCGGTCGTGTACACCGTTTTTGCAGACGTTATCACTGGTGCAGTACTACAATAACACACAATCTAAAAGTTAAAAAGGACAAAGACATTAAGACAGAAATATTAGAAGTCTAGGACCCAGAGTCAGAGTGAGAGTATAAATACATCTACACTGAGTGGACAAAACATTAGGAACACTTATACATCTAGGTGAATGGTATGTATGTACAGTATACAGTATGAATAGAAAAGGTGTGTACAGCAGTTAGAGTCTGACCACTCAAACCATGATCAGCCAGTATTCGATCCATGGTCAATGTGTGTCCATATGATTCTCCTGGTGGAGAGCACAGGGCGTAGAGTATTGACAAGTGTGACCATCACCATGAACGCTCAAGCCACAGTCAGAAACCATGGACAGGCAGTGGTCAATGTGTGTTCAATGTATGTTCATTCTTTAGTATATATCTGAGAACCAATCTCTCTTCCACAGGCGGAACAAAAACTACAAGTCCAAGCCCAGCTTACCGAAGGTAAGGTCCTGACAAAGTCGTGTTCATTTTACACCTTGAAAGTACAAGTGATATTTTCTCTATGGACATATGATCTATTCTAGGAGAAAGTGTCAATAATGAAGTAATGGATTTCATCACTACAGTGAACTTACAGAGCTTTATGGAGACGAGCATAGATGGACAGTAACAGTTTGGCCTTGGAAGAGGAATACTATAGTGTCTGACCGTGTTCTCATGACGGTTCCTGTGTCTGTGCAGCACCTGTTGGACGTGAAGTCTCTGAGGTACCTGAGCAGCGTGACCCTCCACGACCGCATCACCAAGTCCCTCCTCCTCCTGCACAAGAAGAAGAAAACACCCAGCATCAGCGCCCAGTTCCAGGTAAGACTCCTCTCTCACCCTGTAGTCACCCAGCATCAGCGCCCAGTTCCAGGTAAGACTCCTCTCTCA
>NC_036853.1:6810972-6821816 GCF_002910315.2 Salvelinus sp. IW2-2015
ACTTCTTACGTATAGTAGGCGTGATTGCTGGTGTGACTAACAGGGTGAGAGGAGTCTTACTGGAAACTGGGGCGCCTGTGTGGTCACTTGGACGTGTGACTCACTGTGTGACAGGAGTGAAGATGAGGGGTAGTCTTTTACATAGGAAACCTAGGTGATCGTTGTATTTTAGATTGGGTGAACTAACAGGGTGAGGAGAGAGCTCTTACCTGGAATGGGCGTCTGATGCGGGTGACTACAGGGTGAGAGAGGAGTCTTAACTGGAACTGGGCGCTGATGCTGGGTGACTAAAAGGGTGAGAGAGGAGTCTTACCTGGAACTCTGGGCGCTGATCGCTGGGTGACTAAAGGGTGAGAGAGGAGGTCTTACTGGACTGGGCGCGTGATGCTGGGGTGAGCTACAGGGTGGAGAGAAGGAGTCTTACCTTGGAACTGGGCGCTGATGCGGTGACTGACAGGTGGAGAGGAGTCTTACCTGGAACTGGGCGCTGTGCTGGGTGACTAAAGGGTAGAAGAGGAGTCTTAACCTGGAACTGGGCGCTGATGCTGGGTGACCTAAAAGGGTGAGAAAGAAAAAAGGCATCAGCGCCCAGTTCCAGGTAAGACTCCTCTCACCCTGTAGTCACCCAGCATCAGCGCCCAGTTCCAGGTAAGACTCCTCTCTCACCCTGTAGTGGCAGGCTCTGGGTCCTTCATCTCTTCACAGGCCTCAACACCCAGCATCAGCACCCAGTTCCAACACTCAGCTCCTACGTATCTTGAGGCACTTTGTGAAGATCTTAAGAATTGGACAGATGTCAAATAGAATATTTCTATACATGAAAACATGTCACAGTGATGATCTCAGATCAAATGTAAGAATGGAACATGAGTCTACTATAGTAAATAACATGTGCTTTTATAATACTTGGTTTAACGTATTATATGATATGGCGATATGATGGGAAGCTAGCTAGAGCATGGCACTTGCAACGGCAGGATAGTGGGTTCGATTCCCGGGACCACCCGTGCGTTAAATTGTATGTACGCACGACTGTATTGTAAGTTGCTTTGAATAAAAGCGTCTGCTAAATGGCATTGTTGTTATTATTGTTATTATTATTATTATTGTTGTTGGTTTATTATTGTTATTATTATTATTGTTATATTATTACTATTATTATTATTGTTGTTGTTATTATTGTTATTATTATTATTGTTGTTGTTATTATTGTTATTATTATTGTTGTTGTTGTTATTATTATTATTATTGTTGTTTTATTATTGTTGTTGTTATTATTATTGTTATATTATTACTATTATTATTGTTGTTTTACTATTAGTATTATTGTTTTATTATTATTGTTTTATTATTGTTGTTTTATTATTGTTTTATTATTGTTTTATTATTGTTGTTTTATTATTGTTATTAGTATTATTGTTTTATTATTGTTGTTATTATTATTGTTGTTATTATTATTGTGATTATTGTTATTATTACTATTATTATTGTTGTTGTTGTTATTAGTATTATTGTTTTATTATTGTTGTTGTTATTATTGTTGTTATTGTTATTGTTGTTGTTATTGTTGTTGTTATTGTTATTATTACATTACTGATGCTGTGATGTCATTGACTCTTGCTGTGTGAAGGCCTCTCTCAACAAGCTGATGGAGACCCTGGGTCAGTCGGAGCCCTACTTTGTCAAGTGTGTCCGCTCCAATGCAGAGAAGGTACATTCAGATAACAGCTGCTGTAAGAACAGTTAGGTCCGATGCTAATGTCACAATGAAACCACTGAACAATGAAATTGTCTGTTAATTGTGTAGCCCGTTATAGCCAATTATACAGTGTTTTAAATCTGTCTTTCCTTCTCTCGCTCTCTCTTATTATCTCTCTCTCTCTCACTCTTTCTCTCTCTCTCACTCGTTCTCTCTCTCTCACTCTTTCTCTGTCTCTTTCACTCTTTCTCTCTCTGTCTCTCTTTCTCTCTCCTTCTTTCTCTCTCTTCTTCTCTCCTGTTCCTCTCTACTTCTTTCTGCTTTTTGGGGTGCGCTCGTTCTCGTTGCTCCTCTCTTTCTTCTCTCTCTCCTCGGTCTATTCTTTCTCTCTCGTCTGGTCTCTGTGGGCTTGCGGGTTCTCGTTGGGTTGCCGGTGTACTTGCGTGTCTTCTCTGCTGTCTCTTTCTCTGTCTCTCTCTCTGTGCGCGCACGGGTCTTTGTTTGGTGATTGGCCTGCCGTCTTTCTCCTCTCCTCTTCTCCTGTCTCGGGGGGTTCGCAGTCGGTGCTTCTTCAGCTTTCGCGCGGGTCTTGGGTGCGGTTTTCAATGATGGGACCTGGGGCTTGCTGTTGTGCTCAGGCAGCTTGAAGGTAACAGTTGTGGCGCTCATTGCGGCAGTCAGTATTGGGGGGTACTGTCTCTTATGGGCGCGCACCCGGTGGGTTCCGCATGGCGCTCGCGTAATGCAGGATAGTTGTTGCGGTCGCCATCTAAATGAGGCGAAGGTTCCTTGCAGGGACGCCCTGTGGGAGCATCTGAGGAGCCGTAATCATGGATAGAGGCATTGAAGTAGCGGCGACTGATGGAGTTTCTTTGGAACAGACGAGCGACCGCCATGTACCGCGGTTAATTTTGGGTATCGTCGTGGGGTGACGACTGATGGAGCTGTTTAAGGTTCGCGGCTTCAGGATTAACCGAGCTTTCGGCTTGGAAGATGAGGTCTCTCAGAGAGACAGCTGAGAGTAACTGAGGAATCGGGTAAACGTGGTCCAAGGTCTCATGTTTTGCGTTCTTTCCACGCGGGTGTCTGGTGTCGTCCCATTTTCGACTGCAATCTAGTGTCGTGAATGAGGTCCACGAACGGCGGGGGTTTATTCTGCTGCTTCTAGCTGGGCATGTGCACTGATGGAATGTAGCAGAATTCTGTTATGGTACTCAGGTTTGTTCAGAGATCCCTAAAAATGCCCGTTTTGAGGTGCACTTGTTGAATTAGTGTTCATTTATAATCCTCGTTTTGTCCCTCGTTCTTTGTGTGCAGGACTTTTGGCGTCACTTTCGGTGTGCTCGTGGGTCTGACAAGACAATTTGTTACTGAGTGCCAATGGTTTCAAGTTCGTGGTGCCTCGACGGGGAAGTCTTTCGGTGCAAGTTCGAGCCTACCGCACGCCGGCTTGGGTTTATCAAGTGGGCCAACGTTACATGATGGTATTTGCTCCCGCTCTCTCTTTCTTTTCCGTTTTCTTCTGTTGTCTGTCTTCTGTCTCTCGTCGGCTGGTGTGGCTCCGGTCTCTGCTGGTCTTCTCGGGTGTTCTCTTTCTCTTCTCTTGCCATCTGCTCGTCTCTGTGGGCGCTGCGTTTCTCTCTTGTGGGGCTTCGGTCTCTGTTCGTTTCGTTGCTCTCTGTGTCCTCATGTCTCTCGGTCGTCTCCTCTTCTTCTCTTTCTCTGTCCTCTGTCTCTCTCTCTCTCTGTCCTCTGTCTCTCTCTGCCCTGGTTCCTTCGGTTTCTGCCTTCTTTGTCTCTTGATTTATTTTTCTGTCCTCTCGTCCTCTTCTCTCTTGTCCCGTTCTGTCTTCTCTCCTTCGTCTGTGTCTACTCGTCCTGCATCTCCTCTACCCCTCCTCTCCTCCCTGTCCGCCTCCCTCCTTCCCCTCTCCCTCCTCGTCCTCCTCGCCCGCCCCCTTCCCCCCCCCCTCCTCCCTTGTGTCTCTCCCCTTCGCCTCCCGCCCCTTCCTCCCCCCGGCCCCCCGCCGCCGCCGCTGCCCCGCCGCCCTCCTCCCCCCTTCCTCCTCACCCTCCCTGCGCCCCCCCCCGGGCCCTGCTTCCCCCGCCCTCCCCGCCGCTCCCCCTGCGCGCGCCTCTCCCCCCCTCCGCCCCTCCCTTCCCCCGCTCCCCCCTCCCCTCCCCCGCGCCCCCTCCCCCCTCTCCCCTCCCCGCCCCCCCCCCCCTCGCTCTTGGTCTGTCTTTCTCTCCCGTTCCTCCCTCCCCCCCCCCCCGCGTGTCCCCCAGCCCCTTCCTTCCCCCCCCCCCCCCCCCCCCCCCCCCCCCCCCCCCCTCCCCCCCCCCCCCCCCCCCCCCCTCCCCCCCCCCTCTCTCCCCCCCGCCCCCCCCCCCCCCCCCCCCCCCCCCCCCCCCCCCCCCCCCCCCCCCCCCCGCCCCCCCCCCCCCCCCCCCCCCCCCATCTCTCCCCCCCCCCCCCCCCCCCCCCCCCCCCCCCCCCCTCTCTCTCTGTCCCTCTGTCTCTCTCTCTCCCTCACGCGCATTGCATCCTTTCTGTTCCCTGGGTGTGGGTGTGTCTAGTCACTGCCGGCCCCTCCCCCCGGGTCTCTCTCTGTACTGCAGGTGTTCCTGCGGGATGCGGAGCGTCAGCGGCTGCAGGCCCTGCTCCACAAGGAGGTGTTAGGGCGCATCGTCACGCTGCAGCGCCGCTTCCGAGCCCGGCTGGAGAGGAAACACTTCATCAACATGAGACAGGCCGCTGATGTCATCCAGGTGAGACGCTGTAATCAGGGCACCACACCAGTCGGTGTCCTGTCACTGTATAGAATGACATTGGGTAGAATCAATATGACAGTCAGTCTAACCTTCGCGGAACATTGACTTGAATGGGAATGTCCGTTCTTGTATTTGTATTTCTTGTTCTGTTCTAAAATTGGTTTTATTGAACAGAGGACAGTGGAGAGAGCACTGGAAGGTGAGGAGAGGTGAGAGTCAGAAGGGCACTGGGTCGGATTCAAACCCATACCAACTCTGGTTTATGTGTGCCAGGGTCTGCAGCACCTCTAGACCACACAGGCCGCAGTAAATCCATTTCTGTCTGTTAACACTAGAAGCGCTGAGACGATCATTTTGACGGACATATAAATAAATAAATAAATAAATGTATTATCATTTTCAAAGTCATGTCCCCCCCAACCCTGAATAAGTATATTCAACACACTGTAAGTCGCTCTGGATAAGAGCGTCTGCTCTTGGCCGGTAGGGATATCCTTGTCTCAGTATGTAAAAATGTAATAAAATGTATGCACTCTACTGTAAGTCGCTCTGGATAAGAGCGTCTGCTAAATGACTAAAATGTAAATGTAACACTGCCATTGTTAACATTTTGGTATCACATGGTTTGTGTTCTAAGCAGTTTTAGGAGGACATACCCTTCCTTCACCATCTGACAATGGCCCATGGAAACTACTCCTGAACTATATTGAAACTAATTGCACATGTACAGTGGGGCAAACAAGTATTTAGTCAGCCACCAATTGTGCAAGTTCTCCCACTTAAAAAGATGAGAGAGGCCTGTAATTTCATCATAGGTACACTTCAACTATGACAGACAAAATGAGAAGAAAAAAATCCAGAAAATCACATTGTAGGATTTTTTATGAATTTATTTGCAAATTATGGTGGAAAATAAGTATTTGGTCACCTACAAACAAGCAAGATTTCTGGCTCTCACAGACCTGTAACTTCGTCTTTAAGACGCTCCTCTGTCCTCCACTCGTTACCTGTATTAATGGCACCTGTTTGAACTTGTTATCAGTATAAAAGAACACCTGTCACAACCTAAAACAGTCACCTCCAAACTCCACTATGGCCAAGACCAAAGAGCATTCACCAACTTATTGTGGGAAGTTGAGGAAGGCTACCTGAAACGTTTGACACAGTTAAAACAATTTGAAGCAATGCTACCAAATACTAATTGAGTGTATGTAAACTTCTGCCCCACTGGGAATGTGATGAAAGAATTAAAAGCTTGAAATAAATAATTCTCTCAACTATTATTCTGCCATTTCCCAGCTTAAATAAAAGTGGTGATCCGTAACTGACCTAAGACAGGAGTTTTTACTAGGATTAAATGTCAGGAATTTAAAATGTATTTGGGCTAAGGTGTATGTAAACTTCCGACTTCAACTGTAAATACGCCTACTGCTAATTTAGAAATGTTATTCTCTGTGGGGCCGTTAAATAGATTTTGTTCGGTAGCTGTGTTCATTTGTTTCAGTCTCCACAAAGAAACTGTGGGTTGAGTTTATGACTGCAGAGGGAAGTAGTCAACTTAAAGTTGAGTTGTTCACTAGAGAATTTATTTTAGCCAGTCAAACATTCAGGCACTGTGTTTTGTCAAAATATCTGACGGGATGTCCATATCAACCTGTCCATCGTATACGGAATAACAAATTCTGACGGGATGTCCATATCAACCTGTCATCGTATACGGAATAACACACGTATTTGCGTGCCAACAACTTCTATATCTTATTAACATATTCTCGGAGATGTTCACCTTCTGGAGGTCTTTCTGGGATATATTCAGTTCACATGCAAATTGACGCCTTAAAGAGGGGCAGTTTTGTAAAATAAGCTTTGTCTTACATCGAATGATTTCTCGACACTACTCGAAGACTCTAAAAAACGACTCACATGCAATTAATTCCAATTGTACTTCAAAGATAACAGCCAGTCAATAAACATTCTCCGTTTTTGGCCGACAAATAATGACTTCTCATCACTTTGAAATGCCACTTTGTTTAATTTCATATTTCTCAATTTATCTCCGCAAAGCGGTGTGGAGAGGCTTGCCTGCTCAGGACAGTCGAGGCAGCAGTGGACCCAGCCGTCAGGAGGAGCAGGTACGAGCTGGACGCCAGCGTTCAGGAGAATGGACCCAGCCCGTGACCGAGGCGCAGGAGAGGCAGTGGACGCAGCCGTGGACCGCAGCCGTCCAGGAGGAGGCAGCAGTGGCACCATGCTCGTGGACGCCGAGCCAGACGAGGAGAGTGCAGCGTGGACCCAGCGTCCAGGAGGAGGCGCAGATTGGACACCAGCCGGTCCAGGAGGACGGCAGCGAGTGGACCCAAGCCTGTCCAGGAGGAGGCTGAGTGGACCCAGCTGTTCCAGGGGAGGCAGCAGTGGACGCCAGCCGTCTCCTAGAGAGGAGGCAGCAGTGGACCAGCCGTCCAGGAGGAGGGCTGGGAGTGGACCAGCGTTCGCAGGTAGGAAGGGCAGCAGTGGAACCCAGCGTCCAGGATGGACGGCAGCGTGGGGACCCACGCCGTACGAGGAGCAGCAAGTGGACCGCAAGCCGTCCAGGAGGCAGCAGGACCAGCGTCCGGAGACGCAGCCCAGGTCGCAGGAGGAGGCACGCAGCTGGACCCAGCCGTCCAGGAGGTAGGCAGCAGGTGTGCCTGCAGGCATGCGTGGAGGGGCTTACAGGAGCAGTCGCATGGCGGACTTCTGCCCTGAGTCAGGGACTCGGCGGCCTTGGAAAAAGAGGAGAAAAACTGTGCCCTGCACACAGGGCTCTTGGCGGCCATTACGGTGCGGCGACAGCCCCTGGCGGCGTCTAGCAGGCGAGAGGCCCACTACCGTAGGAGACTGGTGGCAGTTAGCTGCACAGAGCAGCATGGCAGGGGCCTACATGCACGCCTGAGGTAACTAGGAGTGAATAAACATTCTATTTCATGACTATACACCGAGTGGTAAAAAACATTAAGAAACACCTTCCTAATATTTTGGGAGTTGACCCCCTTCGCTACCTTTGTCCTCAGAACAGCCTCAATTCATCAGGGTCACTGGGACTCTACAAGGTGTTGAAGTGGTTCCACAGGGATGGCTGGCCGCATGTCTGGACTCGATGTTTCCGGCCGTTTGTGTCAAGTTGGGCTGGATGTCCTTTGGGTGGGGGACCAGTCTTGATACACACAGAAACTGTCTGAGCGTGAAAAACAACCAGCAGTGTTGAGTGCTTGACACAAACAGGTGCGCCTGGTACTACTGACCACACCCCGTTTCAAAGACAGCTTACAATCTTTTGTCTTGCCCATTCACCCTCTGAATGGCCCACATACACAATTCCATGTCTGCAATTGTCTCGAGGCTGTAAAAATCCTCTTCTAAACCTGTCTCGCTGCCCTTCATCTACACTGAAGTGGGTTTAACAAGTGACATCAATAAGGGCATCATGAGCGTTTCACCTGGATTCACCTGGTCAGCGCTATGTCCTGGAAAGAGCAGGTGTTCCTTAATGTTTTGTATACAATCAGTGTCCACTAAGATGATCAATATGGATTTTATATCTAAAATATGATCAACATTAGTGGTAACGGGTTTGACATAGAGTTATTGTTGTTAGGCGGTACGCAGGGAGGTCGTGCTTACCAGAAGAAAATAATTGATTTTCTCTTTTTTGGTTTGTTGAGGGAATGAGTCCCGATGTGGTCTGTCAAATCTACAGCCAAACAAAGGACTCTCATGTAAACGTCAGGATGGAAAAATACTACTTTTGCAGAAACCTTAAAACATTTGCGAAATAACTTCAAAACAACTGTATTCTTTGGCGTTGGTTTAAAAAAGAATATATATATATAGTTTTTTTATACATTTAAAAAAAAAGATTCCTCCCACAATGAATAACATCACAGTCATGATCTCTGGTTCCTCAGGAAAGTC
This sequence comes from Salvelinus sp. IW2-2015, assembly GCF_002910315.2. NCBI lineage: Eukaryota > Metazoa > Chordata > Actinopteri > Salmoniformes > Salmonidae > Salvelinus > Salvelinus sp. IW2-2015. Next base: position 6,819,395 of record NC_036853.1, read on the forward strand.
CCTAGCTCAGGCCTAAAAAGAGTCCTGCCTGGGTAAAGGAGTTCATGGTGAACCTCAAGTGAGCCTCAGTCACGCCAGTCTTTGGCCTCTTCAACAAAGTGTGTAGCTTAAACGGTCTCATCATACAATCATCAATCAGAATGCTCAACGTCTTCTACACACTAAAACAATAACGGTTACCACAACTCCCAGTCGTGCTTCACCAACCAGCTGAAGCACGAACCAACACGGTGTAAATCCACTAAACAAAAGTCAGGTCAGTCAATCCAATCCGCCAATAGATGCTCCTGCAGAGAAAGGCCGCGTTCTGCAGGTGGCGGGTACTCTGGCCCTGACTACTATACAGAGGTGGTGAAGAACTGCAGGCCAAGCACAGGGCTCTGGCGGCCCATTACGGTGCAGAGGAACAACAAAGACCAAACTTGAGATTGTTTAGTCCCAAAGGAAGAACGTGATTTAGAGGATCTGATCCGGGTTTAATGTCTGGAGCACACACTACAAAGAACACTTTTATACACTTACCAACGAAAACATACGGTATGTAAAAGAAGAATACTTCCTCATTCACCCACCTGTCACCCGTCCTTTGCGTCAACTGACGCTTCTATTTAATGGGGGAGTTAAAAGGGCAGCGCCTGTGTGGGCAGAGAAGAACTGAGGCGGTTTCAGACAATTTCAGGGGCCGTTCACAAAAGCTTTGCTAAAAACAGCCGGATTCATGTAGTTATAATTGGTTAAAAAAACCACATGAGTGTGTTTTTAGTTCTGGGGCTGGAAACAAAAGCTTGCATTTACCGCTATTGTTCCCCGGTTTAAATGATTAGGCCTTTCCATACACTGATGAGAAACACATTGGAAGAAGGAGTAGGATGGAAGGTAGATTTGCTTTAAGCTGTGTTGCTTACAGTTTTGACCATCCCTGGTTTCCTTATAGGTTCAGCAGAACTAAAAGAGCAAGGAAAAGCAGGTTGCTCAAGTGGACAAAGTAGCCAACCACAGAAGAAGAGAAGGCAGATAGGACCACGGGCCTGGATACGCGACATCCTCGGAGGAGTCCAAATGTCGTCGAGATACCCATGGGATCAATGCAATCCAAGATGTTTTCCACGTCCTGGCTACTGAAGATCTAAGGCAGTCTAGGTGGATAGTTCGTATCCCCCCGATTACCAAACGGCTTCTAGTGTTGGGAAGAGGAATGCGCGCAAGAGAGCGAGAGAGGACGCGGAATAGAGTGTAGCTAGAGGTATAGCAGCCCAGGATCGAGCGCACGCAACAGACCGGCGACGAGACAGAATCGCGTATGAGGAGGCTGTAGCAGACCCAGTTCAGCCTGGAGCTACTGAACGGTGCGGACGCCACAGAACGGTGAAGGGACTCTGCCAGAAGAGGAGACCCGATGTTACCCCTCGTTCCGCGGACGCATCTCCTGTACGCAGCTGGAACGACCACCAACACCATCGCGGCCCTACTCCCCCACTTGGCTCCCCTATAGGCCACGGGAGCATTGAGCTGCTCGACACCTCCGTAGACCGTCGAGGGAGGCGGGAGGGCCATAAGGATATACCCAACCGGCTGGCCATGTTAACTCAGTCAGGTTGCGCTCCGGACTTCTTCCCAGCGAGGATGTCGGTCAGACCAAGGGCTTCCCATTGCCACACCCCACACGAGTCCCAGTCCAGGAAGCACCGGACGGTTGGGTAAAACAGAATGATTCTGAGCCCCAGGACGGAGGCAGCTACCGCCCATGCTTACTGCCCCTATCAAGGAGGTGGTGACGAGGGCTCACAACGAGCACTTCGTACATCCCCCTGAGGACAAAGCAGGTGAGCCCGAAGGCTAAGCAACAGATGGCCCCAACAAGCGTGGTGTGAAGGAGAGGAGAGAGTCGCTCCTCGGCGGCTCGTGGTGGTTTGTCATTCAGTATGCGAAGGAGACACCTGCTGGACGAAGGGGAACTGCGGGCGGGAAAGCCCAGGAGAGTGCCATCCAGGATGGGCTGTAACCCATGCCCACATTCTCGCCCTACAGGGCCATGCTGAGTGCCTGGAAGTATCAGAGAAGAGCCCAGGCGCGTCCCAGGACTGTTGACCAAACTCCGAGAGACTTAGCTGGGGTCGACCATGTCTAGCTTGGTGCGCTCGGTGCTCCAACTCTCATGCCATGGCTTTGTCCTTGCCGAGGTGATTATCAGATAGTTCTGGAGGGCCCAGGCGCGCCCGCTGGTGAAGTCCTTCCCCAGGCACGCAGGACGAGAAGGCGGACACCGGGCCAGCGCAGGAAACAACTGAAGTGGTCTTCCGCCAACCGGACAGGATCTGGAGGAGCATGGGAAGCACGCCTTGGCATCAAGCAGAAAGACTTCAGAACGCGTCATTGTCCAATAGAGACTGAGAAGTCCGCCCCACCAACATTCAGAGTTCTC
>NC_036853.1:6822511-6836049 GCF_002910315.2 Salvelinus sp. IW2-2015
TATAAAAGACACCTGTCCACAACCTCAAACAGTCACACTCCAAACTCCACTATGGCCAAGACCAAAGAGCATTCACCCAACTTATTGTGGGAAGCTTGAGGAAGGCTACCTGAAACGTTTGACCCAAGTTAAACAATTTCAAGGCAATGCTACCAAATACTAATTGAGTGTATGTAAACTTCTGACCCACTGGGAATGTGATGAAAGAATTAAAAGCTGAAATAAATAATTCTCTCAACTATTATTCTGCCATTTCCCAGTCTTAAATAAAAGTGGTGATCCTAACTGACCTAAGACAGGGAGTTTTTACTAGGATTAAATGTCAGGAATTTAAATGTATTTGGCTAAGGTGTATGTAAACTTCCGACTTCAACTGTAAATACGGCCTACTGCTAATTTAGAAATGTTATTCTCTGGGGCCGTTAAATAGATTTTTGTTCGGTAGCTGTGTTCATTTGTTTCAGTCTCCACAAAGAAACTGTGGGTTGAGTTTATGACTGCAGAGGGAAGTAGTCAACTTAAAGTGAGTTGTTCACAGAGAATTTATTTTAGCCAGTCAAACATTCAGGCACTGTGTTTTGTCAAATATCTGACGGGATGTCCATATCAACCTGTCATCGTATACGGAATAACAAATATCTGACGGGATGTCCATATCAACCTGTCATCGTATACGGAATAACACACGTATTGCGTGCCAACAACTTCTATATCTTATTAACATATCTCAGGAGATGTTCACCTTCTGGAGGTCTTTCTGGGATATATTCAGTTCACATGCAAATTGACGCCTTAAAGGGGCAGTTTTGTAAAATAAGCTTTTTCTTACATCGAAATGATTCTCGACACTACTCCAAACTCTAAAACCACTCACATGCAATTAATTCCAACTTGTACTTCAAAGATAACACCCCAGTCAATAAACATTCTCCGTTTTTGCCACAAATATGACTTCATACTTGAAATCACTTTGTTAATTCATATTTCTCAATTATCTCCAAAGCGGTGGTGGAGAGGCTGCCTGCTCAGACAGTCGGAGGCAGCAGTGGACCCAGCCGTCCAGGAGGAGGCAGCAGTGGACCCAGCCGTGGACCCAGCCGTCCAGGAGGAGGCAGCAGTGGACCCAGCCGTGGACCCAGCCGTCCAGGAGGAGGCAGCAGATGGACCCAGCCGTCCAGGAGGAGGCAGCAGTGGACCCAAGCCGTCCAGGAGGAGGCACAGTGGACCCAGCCGTTCCAGGAGGAGGCAGCAGTGGACCCAGCCGTCCAGGAGGAGGCAGCAGTGGACCCAGCCGTCCAGGAGGAGGCAGCAGTGGACCCAGCCGTCCAGGAGGAGGCAGCAGTGGACCCAGCCGTCCAGGAGGAGGCAGCAGTGTGCCTGCAGGCATCGTGGAGGGGCTACAGGCAGTGCAGGCAGTTCCTGCAGTGGCGGGACTCTGCCCTGATAATACAGAGGCGCTGGAGAAACTGCTGCCAGCACAGGGCTCTGGCGGCCATTACGGTGCAGACAGCCTGGCGCGTCTACAGAGCGAGAGCCCACTACCGTAGGAGACGTGGTGCAGTTATGCTGCTACAGGCAGCATGCAGGGGCTACATGGCACGCCTGAGGTAACTAGGAGTGATAAACATTTCTATTTCATGATATACACCGAGTGTAAAAAACATTAAGAACACCTTCCTAATATTGAGTTGCACCCCCTCCACCTTTTGTCCCTCAGAACAGCCTCAATTCATCAGGTCATGGACTCTACAAGGTGTTGAAAGTGTTCCACAGGGATGCTGGCCCATGTTGACTCCAATGTTTCCCACAGTTGTGTCAAGTTGGCTGGATGTCCTTTGGGTGGGGGACCATTCTTGATACACACAGGAAACTGTTGAGCGTGAAAAACCCAGCAGTGTTGCAGTTCTTGACACAAACCGGTGCGCCTGGTACCTACTACCACACCCCGTTCAAAGACACTTAAATCTTTTGTCTTGCCCATTCACCCTCTGAATGGCCCACATACACAATCCATGTCTCAATTGTCTCGAGGCTTAAAAATCCTTCTTTAACCTGTCTCCTCCCCTTCATCTACACTTGAAGTGGGTTTAACAAGTGACATCAATAAGGGATCATAGCTTTCACCTGGATTCACCTGGTCAGTCTATGTCCTGGAAAGAGCAGGTGTCCTTAATGTTTTGTATACTCAGTGTCCATAAAGATGAACAATATGGATTTATATTCTAAATATGATCAAACATAGTGTAACGGGTTTGACATAAGGTTATTGTTTGTTAGGGGTACCAGGGAGGTCGTGCTTACCAGAGAAAATATTGATTTCTCTTTTTTTGTTTGTGAGGGAATGAGTCCCATGTGGTCTGTCAAATCTACACCAATACAAAGGACTCATGTAAAAGTCAGGATGGAAATATACTTTTGCAGAAACCCTTAAAACATTGGAAATAACTTCAAAACAACTGTATTCTTTTGCGTTGGTTATAAAAAAATATATATATATATTTTTTTATACATTTAAAAAAAAAAGATCTCCCACATAATAACATCACAGCTCAATGATCTCTGGTTCCTCCAGAAAGTCCCGTACCTCAGGCCTAAAAAGAGTCCTGCCTGGTAAAGGAGTTCATGTGAACTCAAGTGACCTCAGTCACGCCATCTTTGCCTCTTCACAAAGTGTAGCTTAAACCGGTCTCAATCATACAATCATACAATCAGAATCTCAACGTCTTCTACCACACAACAATAACAGGTTACCACAACTCCCAGTCGTCTTCACCAACCACTGAACACAACCCAACACGGTGTAAATCCCACTAAAACAAAGTCAGTCAGTCAATCCAATCCGCCAATAGATCTCCTGCAGAGAAAGGCCAGTTCCTGCAGTGGCGGTACTCTGCCCTGATAATACAGAGGTGGTGAAGAAACTGCAGCCAGCACAGGGCTCTGGCGGCCATTACGGTGCAGAACAACAAAGACCAACTGAGATGTTTAGTCCCAAAGGAAGAAGTGAGAGGATCTGATCCGGGTTAATCTGGAGACACAACTACAAAGAACACTTTATAAATACAACAAAACATACGGAGTAAAGAAGAATACTTCCTCATTCACCCCACTGTCACCCCCTTTGCTCAACTGACGCTATCTATTTAATGGGGGAGTTAAAGGGCAGGCGCCTCGTGTGCAGGAGAAGCACTGAGGCGGTTCAGACAAATTCAGGGCCGTCACAACAGCTCTAAAAACACCTGATTCATGTAGTTATAATTGGTTAAAGAAAAACACATGAAGTGTGTTTTAGTTCTGGGCTGGAACAAAAGCTTGCATACCCTATTGTTCCCCGGTTTAAATGATTAGCCTTTCCATACACTGATGAAGAACACATTGGAAGAAGAGTAGGAATGGAAGGTAGATTTGCTTTAAGCTGTGTCTGCTTACAGTTTGACTCCCTGTTTCCTATAGGTTCACAGAACTAAAAGAGCAGGAAAAGCAGTTGCTCAATGGACAAAGTAGCCCCACCACAGAAGAAGAGAAGGCAGATAGGACCACGGGCCTGGATACGGACATCTCGGAGGACCATGTCGTCGAGATCACCCATGATCATGGCATCCAAGATGTTTCCACGGTCTGGCCTACTGAAGACTCTAAGGAGTCTAGGTGGAAGTGTTTGGTGGAAGAGGAAGAGGATAGAGAGAGCGAGAGAAGACCGTGTATAGAGGAGTCCAGCAGACAGAGTATAGAGCCCAGCAGCCACAAGACACGGGCCAAGAGACAGAATCGGCGTATGAGGGAGCTGGAGCAGACCCAGTTCAGCCTGGAGCTACTGAAGGTGCGGACCCACAGAACGGGAGGGACTCTGCCAGAAGAGGAGACCCATGTACCCCCGTGTCCGGACAGCATCTCCTGTCCCCTGGACGACCACCAACACCATCGGCCCTACTCCCCCCACCTTGGCTCCCCTGATAGCCACGGGAGCATTGAGCTGCTCGACACCTCCGTAGACGTCGAGGTGGAGGCGGGAGGGCCTGGTTACCCCGGTTGCCATGTTAACCAGTCAGTGCCGCTCCGGACTTCTTCCCAAGAGGATTCGGTCAGACCAGGGCCTCCCATTCACACCCCCACAGAGTCCCAGTCCCAGGAGCACCCGGAGGTGGTAAAACAGAATGATCTGAGCCCCAGGACGGAGGAGCTACCGCCCATGCTACTGCCCCCTATCAAGGAGGTGGTGACGGAGGCTACACGAGCCACCTTCTACATCCCCCCTGAGGACCAAAGCAGTGAGCCCAAGCCTAAGCAACAGAGCCCCAACAAGCGTGTGAAGGAGAGGAGAGAGTCCGCCTCTCGGCGGCCCGTGGTGGTTGTCATCAGTATGCAGAAGGAGACCCTGCTGGACGAAGGGGAACTGCGGGCGGCGAAAGCCCAGGAGAGTGCACTCCAGATGGGTGTAACCGCTGCCACATTCTCCCCTACAGCCATCGCTGGCCTGGAAGTATCAGAGAAGGCCCAGCCGTCCAGGACTGTTACCAAACCTCCGAGAGACTTAGCTGGGGTCGACATGTCTAGCTTGGTGCCCTCCTCCAACTCCAGCCATGGCCTTTGTCCTTCCGAGGTAGATATCCAGATAGTTCTGGAGCCCAAGGCCCCCGCTGGTGAAGTCCCTCCCAGCCAGCAGGAGAGGAAGGCGGACAGGCCAGCGCAGGACAACTGGGTCTCCACCGACAGGATCCTGGAGAGCAGGGAAGCAGCCTTGGCATCACAGAAGAAGACTCAGACCGTCATTGTCAATATGACTGAGAAGTCCCCCACCAACATCACGTTCTCCCCCCGACGCAAGCTCCCCTTCTCCAAGTGAGTGTTGTGTTGCTGTAACGTTGCTTTGATGTTGCTGCTCATTCAAAGCTTTATTGTTCATTTGTTCTCTCAACACAATAGCTTTATTTTTCTTTCACTGTGTACAAATTAACACTTTCATTTCAATAAATGACCACTAAGTTGTTTTTTTTCTTCTAAATGGTCATAAAAATATTTCATATTTCTGTTATTTTTTTATTGTAACAATAAAATTGTAACAACAACAACATTGTACAACAACATTGTAAAAACACAGGAAAAAATATATTTGAATATGTAACTACATTTGAAAGTGTACAAAGAGATGTAACGTCTTGTGACTGTATTGTAGGTCTGATAAGGACCTGGTGAACCAGGAGTGGTCGTTGGCCTCTGTCTCTAGAGCCACCGTTGGACAGACGACCAGAGAGGTGGGGTAACACAATACACTACCCAAAGGAAACGCACACACACACACACACACACACACACACACACACACACACACACACACATTGTGCATGTAAGTGTGTGCTTGTATAAGTTAAATGTGTTATTAATTTGTGTCATTCAAACAGTCAGTGTGTCTCTAAGTGATATCTACTTACACTGTACAGAGCCTTCAGAAAGTATTCAGACCCCTTGACTTTTTCCACATTTTGTTACGTTACAGCCTTATTCTTAACTTGATTAAATCGTTTTTTTCCCCCTCATCAATCTACACACAATACCCCATAATGACAAAGCAACAAAGTTTTCGGAAAATTTGCTAATTTATTAAAAATATAAACCGGAAATATCACATTTATATAAGTGTTCAGACCCTTTGCTCAGTACTTTGTTGAAGCACCTTTGGCAGCGATTACAGCCTTGAGTCTTCTTGGGTATGACGCTACAAGCTTGGCACACCTGTATTTGGGGAGTTTCTCCCATTCTTCTCTGTAGATCTTCTCAAGCTCTGTCAGGTTGGATGGGGAGTGTCGCTGCAGAGCTATTTTCAGGTCTCTCCAGATATGTTCGATCGGGTACAAGTCTGGGCTCTGGCTGGGCCACTCAAGGACATTCAAAGACTCGTCCCAAAGCCACTCCTGCATTGTCTTGGCTGTGTGCTTAGGGTCATTGTCCTGTTGGAAGGTGAACCTTCGCCCCAGTCTGAGGTCCTGAGCGCTCTCTGGAGCAGGTTTTCATCAAGGATCTCTCTGTACTTTGCTCCGTTCATCCACCCCTCAATCCTGACTAGTCTCCCAGTCCCTGCCGCTGAAGAACATCCCCATAGCATGATTCTGGCACCACCATGCTTCACCGTAGGGATGGTGCCATGTTTCCTCCAGACGTGACGCTTGGCATTCATGCCAATGAGTTCAATCTTGGTTTCATCAGACCAGAGAATCATGTTTCTAATGGTCTGAGAGTCCTTTAGGTGTCTTTTGGAAAACTTCAAGCGGGCTGTTGTGCCTTTTACTGAGGAGTGGCTTCCGTTTGGCCACTCTACCATAAAGGCCTGATTGGTGGAATGCTGCAGAGATGGTTGTCATTCTGGAAGGTTCTCCCATCTTCACAGAGGAACTCTAGATCACTGTCAGAGAGACCATCAGGTTCTTGGTCACCTCCCTGACCAAGGCCCTTCTCCCACAATTGTTCAGTTTGGCCGGACGGCCAGCTCTAGGAAGAGTCTTGGTGGTTCCAAACTTCATCAATTTAAGAATGATGGAGGCCACTGTGTTCTTGGTGACCCTCAATGCTGCAGAAATGTTTAAGTACCCTTCCCCAGATCTGTGCCTCAAAACAATCCTATCTCGGAGCTCTACAGACAATTCCTTCGACCTCATGGCTTGGTTTTTGCTCTGACATACACTGCCAACTGTGGGACCTTATATAGACAGGTGTGTGCCTTTCCAAATCATGTCCAATCAATAGAATTGGCCACAGGTGGACTCCAATCAAGTTGTAGAAACATCTCAAGGATGATCAATTGAAACAGGATGCCCCTTGAGCTCAATTTCGAGTCTCATAGCAAAGGGTCTGAATACTTATGGAAATTTCTCAACCTGTTTTGTCATGGAGGTACTGTGTGTAGATCGCTGAGGATTTTTTTAAATACATTTTAGAATAAGGCTGTAACGTAACATAATGTGGAAAAAGTCAAGGGGTCTGAATACTTTCCAAACACTGTATATAAAAAAGTATGTGGACACCCTTTCAAATTAGTTAATTAGGCTATTTCAGCCACATCTGTTGCTGACCGGTGTATAAAGTCAAGCACACTGCCATGCAAACTCCATAGACAAACATTGGCAGTAGAAGGGACCGTACTGAAGAGCTCAGTGACTTTCAACGTGGCACATCATAGGATGCCACCTTTCCAACAAGTCAGTTCGTCAAATTTCTGCCCTGCTAGAACTTCTCCGGTCAACTGTAAGTGCTTTTATTCTGAAGTGGTAACGTCTAGGAGCAACAACGTCTCAGCCGAGAAGTGGTAGGCCACACAAGCTAACAGAAAGGGACCGCCGAGTGCTGAAGCGCGTAGCACGTAAGAATCGTCTGTCCTCAGTTGAAACAGTCACTACCGAGTTCCAAACTGCCTCTGGATCAACGACAGGACATAACTGTTCGTTGGGAGCTCCAGCCGCACACAAGCCTAAGATCACCATGCGCAATGCCAAGCGTCGGCTGGAGTGGTATAAAGCTCGCCGCCATTGGACTCTGGAGCAGTGGAAACACGTTCTCTGGATTGATGAATCACGCTACCTTTCCCAATGTATAGTGTCAACTGTAAAGTTTGGTGGATGAGGAATTATGGTCTGGGGCTGTTTTTCATGGTTGGGGCATGGTTGGGGCTAGGCCCGTGAGTTTCAGTGAAGACCAAGCTTAATGCTACATCATACAATTACATTCTAGACGATTATGTGCTTCCAACTTTGTGGCAACAGTTTGGGGAAGGCCCTTTCCTGTTTCAGCATGACATTGCCCCTATGCACAAAGCGAGGTCCATACAGAAATGGTTTGTCGAGATCGGTGTGGAAGAACTTGACTGGCCTGCACAGAGCCTTGACCTCAACCCCATCAAACACCTTTGGGATGAATTGGAATGCCGACTGCGAGCCGGGCCTAATCACCAAACATCAGTGCCCAACCTCACTAATGCTCTTGTGGCTGAATGGAAGCAAGTCCCCGCAGCAATGTTCCAACATTTAGTGGAAAGCCTTCCCAGAAGAGTGGAGGCTGTTATAGCAGCAAAGGGAGGACCCACTCCATATTAAAGCCCATGATTTTGGAATGAGATGTTGGACGAGCAGGTGTCCACATACTTTTAGTCATGTAGTGCAACACACACACACATTGTCCCAGTCACACATACATCATTCCACTCCACCCAGACTCACACACAGACATACACACAAACACACACCATCCCTATCTCCCAACACGTACCCAGACCCCTGACGTGTTTTGGTGTGTGTGTGTGGTTGTGCAGGTGTGCCGGCCCGACCCCAAAAAGAAAGCCCGTATGTCTCGGACCCGCTCCGACTTCCTGACCCGCTGTAACTCTGAGGGGGCGGGTCAGTCGGACGATGACGAGACATTCTACACCCCCGTCCTGTCCTGTACGCTGCCCCTCCTCTCCCAACCCTCCGAGGGGGATGCCCAGCCTGTCTGTCACACTGTCTCCGAAATGGTAAACGTACCATATAGGGTCCAAGCTACCCCCCTATTGTCCCCTGCCTCCTTCGGAACCCCCCCAGACTATTTATTCTCTCTCTGGGGGGCCAGGCTTACTAGCCGGGAGGGGAATCTTTCAGCACAACTAACCCCACTGAACTTAACTAACATCCTCCAACTCGGTTTAGTATTTAACTACTAGATAAAAACTGGTTTCTGTCCTTCCACCTCTTTGCTGATGCTGAATATCACAACACTGCAGGAATAGTTCCTCTTCTAGGAATAGATTGTCTCAAAATACTTTACAGCAACTGAAAGTGGTAATCTGTGTTTCCCTCTGGAGAGAATAATCACCCATCGTACACACAGTACCCCTAACCAAAAAGGCTGCTTTTAGTTTATGTTACGCCCTTTATGTGGAACGACTTCCAGAGCTCTCTGAAATGAGATGTTCTGGTCCCCCTTTGGTCAGTTCAGAGTCATAATCTCTATGTTGATAAATGTGTCTGTTTTTTCTTCATGTGTTTTGTTATATTGTATGTGTTTGATGAATTTCTGCAGGTCTGTAAAATAGAACCTAGCATCAGTATGACTTCCTGTCAAAATACAGGTTCAATTAAAAAAATATATATATATCGGGAAGAGGAGAAATGCCACGTCACTCTCCTCTAAACCTGATCTCAGAACTGTTTGGGCTGTCTTGCTAACTCTAATGGTCATCACAAACAGATCTGGGATCAGGCTAGTGCAACTAGTCATAGCCAGGAGAGCAGTCAGTAATGCATGCCGGAACCTTTAACCCAGTACCATTGACTGAATATGGATGAATATGTATGAACTTTCCAATTTGTAAGTCGCTCTGGATAAGAGCGTCTGCTAAATGACTTAAATGTAAATGTAAATGACACACCATTCTATTTCCCCTTCCACGTCTTTCTGAGCATGAGCTCTCTCTCACCCACTCACATCTCTTCTAGTTTAGTCGTTTTCTCAGAAAATATGTTCCTACTGTCTATGTCTGTACGTCTACTGTATGTCTCAATATGTAAATATGTCCGTTTGTTTGTAGACTGTTAGTTGTTGTTCTGTGCAGATGGAATGAGCGATGTGATAGGAACATGCACGCATGGATGTATTTCTGTGTTCTGACATTTAAAGTCTGATATTGCACTGCCCACTTGGCAAATGTATATTCTGTCTCAAATGGGTCTCCTCTCTCACCATCTTTTCCCGTTTCAGGATATGACTCATAAAACAATGGAAAAATAGCCCGAGCCTTTGATGCCAACTCGTTGAACATTGAAAATGTTGCGCTGTCATCTGTTGGCTAATAAAAGACTTCCCTTCCATTCTCTCAGGCTACTCACAAGGAAGTGCAGAAGAGCATCCATAAGACCATGTCTTCAGGGGACCTGGGAAAGGTAGCAGCGCTTAGGAAGACATCCAGTCAGGACGGAAGGTAGCTTCTCCGTCCCTCCCTCCCTCCCTCCCTCTATATCCCATACGGGGCGGCAGGTAGCCTAGTGGTTAGAGTGTAAAGGTGGCAGGTAGCCTAGTGTTTAGAGCGTTGGACTAGTAACCGTGAGGTTGCTCGATCGAATCCCCGAGCTGACAAGGTAAAAATTTGTCGTTCTGCCCCTGAACAAGGCAGTTAACCCACTGTTCCCCGATAGGCCGTCATTGTAAATAATAATTTGTTCTTAATTGACTTTCCTAGTTGAATAAAGGTTAAATGAAAAAATATATGAGCCAGACACAATCATTCTGCAGACGCACAAAGAAGTATTGGGTACCTTTTTTTTAAATATATATATATTTTTTTTTAGATCGGGCCAGACAGATTCTCCAGAACTGTTCTGGCTTGTCTCTGTATATTATTGTCCTTTCCACCACTGTTACAGCAACTAGTGTGACAAGGGTACGAGTCTGTTAACACAGGTGTCTTCTAAGCTGTGTGACTGTGTGTTGCAGCAGAGTACGAGGGAAGATACGGTTCTGGGGCAAGACCAAGCATGCAGAGAAGAAGCTGTCTAGAGACAAGCAGCAGTCCACACAGAGAGACGGCACTGACAAGATAGGTAAGACACTTTGTCTGGCTTTATCCGGAAGGGAAGAAGGACAATAAGGTTCTGTTGTATTTCATAACACTGGACATGTGATATTAGGTTACACTGCGGATTTATCATCTCAACAATAAGACGAAAAACAAATTATGAACTTGGGTTGAATGTTGATTGGTTGACAGCTATGGTATATCAGACCGTATACCACAGATGTGACAACATGTATTTTTACTGCTCTAATTACGTTGGTAACCAGTTTATAATAGCAATAAGGCACCTTGGGGGTTTGTGATATATGGCCAATATACCACGGCTAAGGGCTGTATTCAGGCACTCCGCAATGCGTCGTGCTTAAGAACAGCCTTTAGCCGTGGTATATTGGTCATATACCACACCCCCTTGGGCCTTATTGCTTAAATAGAAAACTCAAACAATTGTCTTCACAACATCCCTACTATATCTTTATGACCGTGGCGGGTCCAGACGGAACAACGTCTCCCCCCACAGTCCCAACCTGATGGGGACCAGGGGACGGGAGACCAAGGAGAACAAAGAGCCCTCTCCCAAAGTGAGGCGGAGGCGCAGCGTCAAGATCAGCCAGCGTGGTCCTAGAGCCCGCCCAGTGGGGAACGACGCGCTGCACATCCTCACCAGCACCCACGACTACAGGAGCATGAACGACTTCCTTATGAAGGAGGTAGGTACAGGCAGGCAGAGGGAAGCAGAGGCAGACAGGCAGACTGGCAGAGGGAAACAGACAGACAGACAGACAGGCAGGCGAGGGGAAACAGAGACAGCAGGCAAGGGAAAACAGAGCCAGACAGGCAGGCAGACAGAGGGAAACAGAGACAGGCAGGCAGAGGGAAAACAGAGGACAGGCAGGCAGAGGGAACAAGACAGGCAGGCAGAGGGAACAGAGACAGGCAGCGAGGGAAACAGAGACAGGCAGGCAGAGGGGAAACAGAGACAGGCAGGCAGATGGAAACAGAGACAGGCAGGCAAAGGGAAACAGAGACAGGCAGACAGAGGGAAACAGAGACAGGCAGACAGAGGGAAACAGAAGACAGGGCAGGCAGAGGGAAACAGAGGCAGGCAGGCAGAGGAAACAGACAGACAGACAGACAGACTGGCAGGAGGGAAACAGACAGACAGGCAGGCAGGCAGGCAGAGGGAAACAGACAGACAGACAGGCAGGCAGAGGGAAACAGAGGCAGACAGGCAGTAGAGGGAAACAGAGGGAGACAGGAGGTAGAAACAGGACAGGAGAAACAGACAGACAGACAGACAGATGCCCAAGAGGGAAACAGACAGACAGGCAGGCAGGCAGGCAGAGGGAAACAGACAGACAGACAGGCAGGCAGAGGGAAACAGAGGCAGACAGGCAGGTAGACAGAGGGAAACAGAGACAGACAGGCAGAGAGACGCAGAGGCAGACAGGCAGACAGACAGAGGGAAATAGAGACAATCAGACTTGCAGAAAGGCAGAGTGAAACAGAGAAGGCAGGCAGACAGGCAGACAGACAGACAGACAGACAGACAGACAGACAGACAGACAGACAGACAGACAGACAGAGGGAAAAAGAGAAGACAGACAGGCAGGCAGGCAGACAGGTGTACATATTCTTACAACACTTGTTGGTTTCCTAATGAATATGGAACACACACAGACGTTTACACACACATTCACTCACATACATTTATTCTGAAATGCAGTGGTATGAATCACTGGGGGAGGCTGCCTTAATCAACATCCACATATTACTACACCAGTGGTCACCAACACAGCACTACTGTATTGTACTACACCAGTGGTGACCAATCAAGATCACTTTCTGATTCAAAATGGAGGCTGAGATCTACCGGTCAGAATTATTTTGAAACATGACTTAAATATGTGAGCCTGTGCAACATGGACCTATTAAAAACAGTTCTGTAATATTATAATAATAATATATAGTTTTGTATTACTTGTAAGGCACAGCTGAGTGAGCATACAGTGAAATAATTAGCTTTATTTTATTGGGCTGATGGTGCCTGCATCAGAGGGTCTGTCTCTCGCCGTCGGACAGTCCCTCTCCCCCCCCCTCCTCCGACACTGAGGGGGGACACCGTCTTCCAGCTGATGGTGAAACTCGATTCACACCACGTTATTTCTGCCTCATGCACAAATTCATGTTGTTACTTCTATGACCAGAGAAAGTGAAATATTCCTTTATATATATATAAAAAAAAAAAATAAAAAAAAAAACCTCTTATAATAACAAAGCCTATCAACACAATTTGATATTTTTTAATTGAAGCTGCAGTGCCGGTTTCAGTGTGAGTGGAGAAGAGCATTTCATGGCTTTCAAAGTGTTGAACACAAAGTGTTAAACATGAACTCAGTCATAAAAACAGCAGCTCTTTGCTGTGTTCGCTGACAGTCTCTCTCTAGTCGTGGTTTTAGACCTTTTGAAATCTCACTGTATCGAGGAAGCTGCAGACACGGTGATCTGAGCAATCTTATTGGACAGTGGTAGGCCTGTTGGTGCACTTGATTTGCTCTTCGGGCACTCCGAGTAGGCGGAGTTTGTACCATCAGACACATGAAATGGTTCACAATGGGAACACTTCACCTACCCGGCGCACAGGACTGCTGAAACAAGTGCACCTACTGCCATCAGCGCGACACAGAAAAAAGTAGGAATGCGAAGCTTTATCGTTGTTGTTGTTTTATAGGAATGTTTGGCGATCGACTAGCGATGCCTTAGAGATCGACCAGTCGATCGCCATCGACCGTTTGGTGACCACTGTACTACACCGTATAACACAATAGTCACAACATATTTACACAGCAGCCACATACTGTTAGTCATGAAGACTATTGGTTTGATGAGGGGAACCTGTATTTATTATGACCATATTATTATAGATCAGTGATCTGGACTCTGATATTATTATAGATCAGTGATCTGGACTCTGATATTATTTTAGATCAGTGATCTGGACTCTGAT
>NC_036853.1:6839841-6846199 GCF_002910315.2 Salvelinus sp. IW2-2015
TTAAAAATATATCAGGTACCAGATCACTGATCTATAATAATACAGAGTCCCAGATCACTGAATCTATAATAATATCAGAGTCCAAGAATCAACTGATCTAAGTAATAATATTCATGAGTCCAAGATCACTGATCAATAAAATATCAGAGTCCAGATATCACTGATCTTAAAATAATATCAGGTCCAGATCACATGGATGCATATCATAATATCAGACCATTGTAATCACTGATCTATAATAATAATCAGAGTCCCGACTCATGATCTAAAATAATTCAGAGTCCAGAACTCAGACTCTATAATAATATCAGAGTCGCAGATCACTGCATCTAAAATTAACTATCAGAGTCCAGGATCACTGATCTGTAAAATAATATCAGACGTCCAGAATCACTGATCTATAATAATATCAGAGTCCAGATCACTGATCTATAATAATATCAGAGTCCAGATCACTGATCTATAAATAATATTCAGAGTCAGATCACTGATCAATAATAATATCAGAGTCCAGACACTGATCTAAAATAATATCAGAGTCCAGATCACTGATCATAAATAATATCAGAGTCCAGATCACTGACTATAATATATCAGAGTCCAGATCACTGATACTATAATATATCAGAGTCCAGATCACTGATCTAAAAATAATATCAGAGTCCAGATCACTGATCTTAATAATATCAGGTCCAGATCACTAGTTATAATATACAGAGTCCAGATCACTGATTTAAATAATATCAGAGTCCAGATCACTGATCTATAATATATCAGAGTCAATCACTGATCGTATAATAATATCAGAGGGTCCAGATCACTGATCTATAATAAATATCCAGAGTCCAGTCACTGGTCCTATAATAATATCAGAGTCCAGATCACTGATCTATAATTAATAGTCAGAGTCCGGTCATGATCTAAATCAACTGATCATTATCTTAATTATCAGAGTCCAGATCACTGATCGATAAACTAATATCAGAGTCCAGATCACTGGATCTATAATAATATTCAGAAGTCCAGATCACTGATTCTATAATAATATCAGAGTCCAGATCACTGATCGTATAAATAATATCAGAGTCGCAGAATCACTGATCTAAAATAATATCAGAGTGCCAGATCACTGATTCTAAAAATATCAGAGTCCAGATCACTGATCTATAATAATATCAGAGTCCAGATCACTGATCTAAAATAATATCAGGTCCAGATCACCATGATCTAAAATAAATATCAGAGTTCCAATCCACTGATTCTATAATTAATATCAGAGTCAGATCACTGATCTTAATTAAATCAGAGTCCAGATCATCGGAATTTACCAGTACACGAAGAGCTAGTACTAAAATTCAGAGTCCAGATCACTGATCTAAAATCAATATCCAAGTCCAGATCACGATCCTATAATAATATCCAGATCCAGATCACTATCTAAATAATATCAGAGTCCAGAATCCTGATCTATAAATAATATCAGAGTTCCAGATCACTGACTAAAATAAATATTCAGAGTCCAGATCACTATCTTACTAATATCAGAGTTTCCCAGATCATGATCTAAAATAATTAATCAGAGTCCCAGATCACTGATCTATAATAATATCAGAGGTCCAAGATCACTGATTAAAATAATATCAGAGCTCAGATCACTGATCTAAAAATATCAGAGTAATCACTGCTAAAAAATCCAGAGTCAGATCAACTGATCTAAAAATAAATATCAGAGTCCAGATCACTGATCTAAAAATAATATCACGAGTCCCAGATCACTGATTCTGATAATAATACTCAGAGTCGCAGAATCACTGATCTAAAATAATAGCATTCCATTCCTACATACTCTCTCTAAGTATGCATTCCATTCCTACATACTCTCTCTAAGTATGCATTCCATTCCTACATACTCTCTCTAAGTATTGATTCCAAACAGACCCTTCTTCCATATTTAGTGCACTATTCTTGACCCAGGGGTTGGACACTGAACAATGTTGGAACGTTGTTGGAATGTTGCAGAATTGTTAGGGTATATAGGTTGTTGGTTGTTGACTGACCAGGGGTTGGACACGGAACGTTGTCAGAACGTTGTGTAAGGTTAACAGATCCCGATTGCTTCTGTCTCTGTTGTGTCCTCTTCTGCAGTGTGTCGGTACGCCTGCCATAGAAAATGCTGCACCAGGATGACCACCAAATGTAGCAAAAAGGTAAGAGTATATTTTATAGTGTGCAGGTGTACGTTACTGACAATGGAAAGGAGGGATAAGGCTAACGATCAACAAACCATGTCATTCTTCCCAATGATGTAAAGAGGAGACTATTCCCTCGATGGCTTTTCTAACAGTCCTAATAACGGATGTTGGAGTGTTTACATTTGCAGTTGCAAATGTACAATTTTCTCTCTCTCTGTACCTCCATGTTATATATTGGTCTGTCTGCGCTTCTCACTTCTGTCCGTCCGTCTGTGCGCGTGTGTTTGCGATGTACACGTGTGTCCGTCCTTCCATCCGCGTTTGTGTTTTTCTCTATCAGTACGACCTGGAGCTGTCGTCCAGGCAGTTTGGCGTGGAGGTGTCTCGTCTGACCAGCGAGGAGAGGACAGTGCCCCTGGTGGTGGAGAAGCTCATCAACTACATCGAGATGCACGGCCTCTACACAGAGGGCATCTTCAGGAAGTCTGGCTCCACCAATAAGATCAAAGAGCTGCGGCAGGGGCTGGACACAGGTATGATTGGCAGGGTACTACACCAGTTAAAGTAGACCGGGAAGGGATAGCAGATATGGTCAAAGGACTGTCTATACCAGGGATGGCCCTCAGATCAGTTCCCCCCCCTCGGGGTCTCAACTTCCTGTTGAAGGTTAGAATACTAGAATACATAAGGTGCAATTTCGAAATGTCAATCAATTAGTCCATGTCAGCTGACATTTTTTAGATTTGTAATTTAGTCTAGATTGGTAATTTAGTCTAGCTTGGTAATTTAGTCTAGATTGGTAATTTAGTCTAGCTTGGTAATTTAGTCTAGATTGGTAATACTCTCTAAGTATGCATCATTCCTCCATACTCCTCTCTTAAAAGTATGCAGTCATTCCTCCATACTCTCTTCAAGGTATGCTTCCATTGCTCTATACTCTCTCTAAGTATGCAATTCCATATCCTCTAATCTCTCTCTAAGTATGCCCATTCCATTCCTACATTACATCTCTAAGTATGCAATTCCATTCCTCTATACTCTCTAAGTATGCATTCCAATTCCACATTACTCTCTAATATGCATTCCATTCCTCCATACTCTCTCTAAGTCTGCATTCTCATTCCTCTATACTCTCTAAGTATGCAATTCCATTCCTCTATACTATATACTAAGTATGCATTCCATTCCTCTATACTCTCTCTAAGTATGCATTCCATTCCTACATACTCTCTCTAAGTATGCATTCCATTCCTACATACTCTTCTCTAAGTATGCAATTTCCATTCCTACATACTCTCTCTAAAGTATGCATTCCAATTCCTAACATACTCTCTCTAAGTATGCATTCCATTCCTCTATACTCTCTCTAAGTATGCATTCATTAACTCTAATATCTCTTCTAAGTAGTGTGCAATTGTCCATTCCTCCATACTCTTCTAAGTATGCATTATTCCTCTATACTCTCTCTAGTATGGCAAGTTCCATTCCTGCTATACTCTCTGCTAAGTATGCATTCCATTCCTACATACTCTCGTCTAGAGTATGCATTCCCCATTCCTACATACTCTCTCTAGCATATGCATTCCATTCCTACATACTCTCTCTAACGGTATGCATTCCATTCCTCCATACTCTCTCTAAGTAATGGGCATTCCATTCCTCGTATACTCTCTCCTTAAGTATGCATTCCATTCTCTAATACTCTCTCTTAAAGTATGCATTCCATTCCTCCATACTCCTCTCTAAGTATGCCATTCCATTCCTCTATACTACTCTCTAAGTAATGCATTCCCATTCCTCCATACTATCTAAAGTATGCATTCCATTCCTGCTATAAACTCTCCTAAGTATGCATTCCATTCCTACATACTCTCTTCGTAAGTTATGCATTCCATTCCTCCATACTCTCTAGTAATGCAGTTCCATTCCTCCATACTCCTCTCTTAAGTATGCATTCCATTACCTCCATACTCTCTCTAATATGCATTCCATTCCTCCATACTCTCTAAGGTATGCATTCCATTCCTCCATACTCTCTCTAAGTAATGCGATTCCATTCCTCTATACTGCTCTCTAAGTATGCATTCCATTCCTCTAATACTCTCTTCTAAGTATGCATTCTATTCCTCCATACTCTCTCTAAAGTATGCATTCCAATTCCTCCATACTCTCTAAGATTGGCATTCCATTCCTTATACTCTCTCTAAGTAGCATTCCATTCCTCTATATCTCCTCTAAGTATTGCATTCCTTCCTCTATACTCTCTCTAAGTATGCATTCATTCCCTATACTCTCTCTAAGTATGCATTCCATTCCTCTATACTCCTCTCTAAGTATGCATTTCGCATTCTCTATACTCTCTTCTAAGTATGCATTCCCATTCCTCTTATACTCTCTCTAAGTATGCATTCCATTCCTCTATACTTCTCTCTAAGTATGCCATTCCATTCTCTACATACTCTCTCTTAAGTATGCATTCCATTCCTACATACTCTCTCTAACAGTAATGCATTCCAATTCCTACAACTCTCTTCTAAGTATTGATTCCAAACAGACCCTTCTTCCATATTTAGTGCACTATTCTTGACGCCAGACGAGGTTGGACTGGGAACAATGTTGGAACGGTGTGTGGAATGTTGCAGAATTGGTTAGGGTATATAGTGGTTGTTTGGTTTGTTGACTGACACAGGGGTTGGACACGGAACGTTGTCCAGAACGTTGTGTAAGGTTAACAGATCCGAAATTGCTCTGTCTCTGTTGTGTCCTCTTCTGCAAGTGTGTCGGTACGCCTGCCATAGAAAATGCTGCACAGGATGACCACCAAATGTAAGCAAAAGGTTAAGAGTATATTATTACTAGTGTGGCAGGTGTACGGTCTACTGACAATGGAAAGGAGGGATAAGGCTAACGATGCACAAACCATGTCATTCTTCCCAATGATGTAAAGAGATAATGGACTATTCGTCGATGGCTTTTTCTAACAGTCCTAATAACGGATGTTGGAGTGTTTACATTTGGCAGTTGCAGGAATGTACAATTTTCTCTCTCTCTGTACCTCCAATGTGTATATATTGGCAAGGTCTGTCTGCGCTTCCTCACTTCTGTCCGTCGTCTGTGCGCGTGTGTTTTGCGATGTACAACGTGTGTCCGTCCTTTTCCGATCGCGCGTTTGTGTTTTTCCTCTATCAGGTAACGACGCTGGAGCCTGTAGATAAGCAGTTTGGCGTGGAGGTGTCTCGTCTGACCAGCGAGGAGAGGAAACAGTGCCCGCTGGGTGGTGGAGAAGCTCATCAAACTAACATCGAGATGCATCGGCCATCTAAACAACACGAGGGCAATCTTCAGGCAGTCTGGCTCCACCAATAAGATCAAAAGGAGCTGCGCAGGGGCTGACACAGTTGATTGGCACGGGTACTACACCAGTTAAAGTAGACCGGGAAGGGATAGCAGATATGGTCAAAGGACTGTCTATTACAGAGGGGATGGCCCTCAGATCAGTTTCGCCCCCCTCGGGTCTGCAACTTCCTGTTGAAGGTTAGAAATACTAGAAATACATGAGGTGTTAAAAAGAAAAAAAAAAATTTCGAAATGTCAATCAATTAGTCCATGTCAGCTGACATTGTTTTAGATTTGTAAATTTAGTCTAGATTGGTAATTTAGTCCTAGCTTGGTAATTTAGTCTAGATTGGGTAATGTTGAAGTCCTAAGGCTTGGTACTTTAGTCTAGATTGGTAAATTTAGTCTGATTGGTATTTAGTCTAGTTGGTAATTTAAGTCTAGCTTGGTAAATTTAGTCTAGCTTGGTAATTTAGTGCTAGATTGGTATTAGTGTGGAATTTAGTCTAGTTGGTATTAGTCTAGCTTGGTAATTTAGTCTAGTATTGTAATTTAGTTCTAGTTGGTAATTTAGTCTAGTTTGGTAATTTAGTCTAGTTAGTTTTGCGTGGGTAATTTTAGTCTAGATTGGTAAATTTAGTCTAAGTTGGTAAATTTAGTCTACTGATGGTAATTTATCCTAGCTTGGTAATTTAGTCTATATTGGTAATTTAGTCTAGCTTGGTAATTTAGTCTAGCTGTGGTAATTTAGTCTAGATTGGTAATTTAAAGTCCTAGTTTGGTAATTTTAGTCTAGTTTGGTAATTTAAGTCTAAGTTTGGTAATTTAAG
>NC_036853.1:6846224-6853548 GCF_002910315.2 Salvelinus sp. IW2-2015
TCTAGTTTGGTAATTTAGTCTAGTTTGGTAATTTAGTCTAGTTTGGTAATTTAGTCTATCTTGGTAATTTAGTCTAGATTGGTAATTTAGTCTAGCGGCCAGCTATCTAAACTTGTAGTAACCAGTGCGTCTCCCATTGCTTTTGTTAGTTCCAGATATCATATAAAAAAAACTGCAAACATTTGGGTCTCTGCTCCATGGCAAAATGTTCTGTCTGATGTCAAGAGGTGGGGCCGCTAAAATTTTTGCTCGCAAGCCCAACAAAATATTGCTTAGGGCCACCAAAATTCTAGCTCTGACTGTATGTGTGGGTATGGATGTGGGTACGCATACCCACGAGCCACTGCGGCCCCTCATGTTGCCCATCTCTGGTCTATACTCCATAGCAGGGTCCCACAATCCCGCGGGGGATTTTATTTGATCCCCACAGTTTCTCTTTGCTTATTTGAGCTGTTCTTACCATAATATGGACTTGTTTTTTTACCAAATAGGGCTATTTTCTGTATACCTTGTCACAACAAAACAGATTGGCTCAAACACATTAAGAAGGAAAGAAATTCCACAAATTGACGTTTAACAAGGCACACCTGTTAATTGAAATGCATTCCAGGTGACTACCTCATGAAGCTGGTTGAGAGAATGCCAAGAGTGTACAAAGCTGTCATCAAGGCAAAGGGTGGCTACTTTGAAGAATCTCAAATATAAAATATATTTAGATTTGTTAAACACTTTTTTGGTTACTACGTAATTCCATATGTGTTATTTCATAGTTTTGATGTCTTCACTATTATTCTACAATGTAGAAAATAGTAAAAATAAAGAAAAACCCTTGAATGAGTAGGTCAAATCAAATTGTATTTGCACCAAATACAACAGACCTTACAGTGAAATGCTTACTTACAAGCCCTTAACCAACAATGCAGTTAAGAACAAATACCTAAAAAGTAGAAAAAATAAGAAATAAAAGTAACAAATATTTAAAAGCAGCAGTAAAATCACAATAGCGAGGCTACAGTTGAAGTCGGAACTTTACATACACATTAGCCAAATACATTTAAACTCAGTTTTTCACAATTGCTGACATTTAATCCTTGTAAAAATTCCCTGTCTTAGGTCAGTTAGGATCACCACTTCATTTGAAGAATGTGAAATGTCAGAATAATAGTAGAGAGAATGATTTATTTCAGCTTTTATTTCTTTCATCACATTCCCAGTGGGTCAGAAGTTCACAACCACTCAATTAGTATTTGGTAGCATTGCCTTTAAATTGTTTAACTTGGGTCAAACGTTTCGGGTTGCCTTCCACAAGCTTCCCACAATAAGTTGGGTGAATGTTGGCCCATTCCTCCTGACAGAGCTGTTGTAACTGAGTCAGGTTTGTAGGCCTCCTTGCTCGCACACGCTTTTTCAGTTCTGCCCACAAATTTTCTATAGGATTGAGGTCAGGGCTTTGTGATGACCACTCCAATACCTTGACTTTGTTGCTCGTAAGCCATTTTGACACAACTTTCTTGAGGTCAGGGTCGGGTTTCTGATTGGTTTAGATAATGTGAGGAGATTGGTGACCGTGTTGAAACTGCATTCCCTAGCATGGATATATTTCCTGTCGACACAGGCTGGGATAGTAGTGTCAACCCTCCCTACAAGATGCCATTGCACCGTTTGTACGGTATTCACACTACCGGATCGGAAGCACTGTGTCAGTTGTAATGTTCAATCTAACTGTACTCTTCCCCTCCTACTCTCTTCCTGTCCTACTCTCTTCCTGTCCTACTCTCTTCCTGTCCTACTCACTTCCTGTCCTACTCTCTTCCCCTCCTACTCTGTTCCTCTCCTACTCTCTTCCTGTCCTACTCTCTTCCCCTCCTACTCTGTCCCTCTCCTACTCTCTTCCTCTCCTACTCTCTTCCTCTCCTACTCTCTTCCTGTCTTACTCTCTTCCTGTCCTACTCTCTTCCCCTCCTACTCTGTTCCTCTCCTACTCTCTTCCTGTCCTACTCTCTTCCCCTCCTACTCTGTTCCTCTCCTACTCTCTTCCTGTCCTACTCTCTTCCCCTCCTACTCTCTTCTTCTCCTACTCTCTTCCTGTCCTACTCTCTTCCCCTCCTACTCTCTTCCTCTCCTACTCTCTTTCTGTCCTACTCTCTTCTTCTCCTACTCTCTTCCTGTCCTACTTCAGATGTGAGCAGCATGAACCTGGACGACTACAACATCCACGTCATCGCCGGCGTGCTCAAACAATGGCTCCGTGACCTGCCCAACCCTCTGATGACCTTTGAACTGTACGAGGAGTTCCTCCGGGCAATGGGTAAGAGCTGGGGTCATAAGTATTCACCTTGTTATTCTGTTACAATGTTACTATGTAGTAATGGCTAAATGGTACTATCGTTCCTGGTACCATTTTATAGATGATTTTGACTGAATCAAGGTGTGTGTGTATATATATATATATATATATATATATATATATATATATATATATATATATATATATATATATATATATATATATATATATATATACAGCACCAGTCAAAAGTTTGGACAAACCTACTCATTCAAGTTTTTTTTTTAAACTACTTTCTACATTGTAGAATAATAGTGAAGACATCAAAACTATGAAATAACACATATGGAATCATGTAGTAACCAAAAAAGTGTTAAACAAATCCAAATATATTTTATATTTGAGATTCTTCAAAGTAGCATCAAACTGAAAACAGTTTATTATTTTATTTTAGCAAATGTATTAAAAACAATACTTTCCAAATGCACTGTATAAATCTATTTATATAATGTCTGTGTCCCCATAGGAGTGAAGCAGGAAGTAATTGTATTTCTTTGGTGGTGTGTCCCCCATGCAGGCCAGCCAGACAAGAAGGAGGTGATCCGAGGTGTGTACTCTGTGATCGACCTGCTCAGCAGAACCCACCTGAGTACCCTGGAGCGCCTCATCTTCCACCTGGTCAGGTGAGTGAGTCCCATAGGAAACAGGATCTCACTCACTGGCTGCGTCCCAATTCTCCACCCTTCTCCCAAAGTGTGCACAAACTCCCTCCAGTCATTGATACACCAATGCTTCTAAATCCATGACGGGCAGTGTGGGAGAAGGGTGGAGGGAAGTTGGCATCCACTGCATAGCAGTTTTGACCTTGAAGAAACTATTTGACATTTTTTTTGCGACCCCCTCTGACGTGTGTGTGTGTGTGTGTGTGTGTGTGTGTGTGTGTGTGTGTGTGTGTGTGTGTGTGTGTGTGTGTGTGTGTTCGTGTGTGTGTTCGTGTGTGTGTTCGTGTGTGTGTGTGTGTGTGTGTGTGTGGTCTTCCAGGATCGCCCTTCAGGAAGACACCAACCGTATGTCGGCCAATGCCCTAGCCATCGTGTTCGCCCCCTGCATCCTCCGCTGCCCCGACACCATCGACCCCCTGCAGAGTGTCCAGGACATCGGCAAGACCACCGCGTAAGACTCCCTCATGGTGCTTCTCACACAGGGCTCGTCGTTCCTGGTTCTGGAAGGCTGTGCAGAACTCCAGGACCGGAGTCATAGTAAACAACCTGTCTGTCTCTCTGTTGCGACAGCTGTAGACACAGTCAACTTCTCTGCTGTGGTTGTTGTTGCTATCAGTGTTAAGGTCAAGGTTATTTCTTACCCCTACAGATCTGATCGATGCCACTCTGCTCTACCACTGAGCCAGGATACAGCTAGGGACTGTTCCTCAAACTCAACATTAATGGCCTTACAGTAGAGTGGGTTATCCCCGAAGTCGAGTTCCTCAGATTAGGTTACTATATACCAGCCACTCGGGTCCCCGATATCTGGTCCCCGATAGGCCAATTAACCAGATGCTACATTAATCCAGTCTATTTCAGAAACCGAGAGTAAAACTACATGCACTTGTATGACTCTTTGATGACACAGGGTTTCAGAACAATAAAGCTAGTTTTTTTTCCAAAATTTCAGAAACGGGCATAAAAGAATCACAAATCAATCAATCAATATCACCAATCAATGATAGGCAACCATCAACAGTACATTGAATTGATAGACACCTTCAGTGCCCTCTACTAAACCCTTATTGCCAATAAAATATTTATTTAGTCTATTACAGTTTCATTTTACATATTTAATAACAAACAGTCCATCTGCAACTCTATCAACAGTTTTATTTTACATATTTAATTTTTTCTTTATTTTACCTTTATTTAACCAGGTAGGCTAGTTGAGAACAAGTTCTCATTTGCAACTGCGACCTGGCCAAGATAAAGCAAAGCAGTGAGACACAAACAACAACACAGAGTTACACATGGAATAAACAAACCATACAGTCAATAATACAGTAGAACAAAACAAAACAAAAAGTCTATATACAGTGAGTGCAAATGAGGTAAGATAAGGGAGTTAAAGGCCATGGTGGCGAAGTAATTACAATATAGCAATTAAACACTGGAATGGTAGATGTGCAGAAGATGAATGCGCAAGTAGAGATACTGGGGTGCAAAGGGGCAAGATAAGTAAATACAGTATGGGGATGAGGTAGATAGATGGGCTGTTTACAGATGGGCTATGTACAGGTGCAGTGATCTGTGAGCTGCTCTGACAGCCGGTGCTTAAAGCTAGTGAGGGAGATATGAGTCTCCAGCTTCAGTGATTTTTGCAGTTCGTTCCAGTAATTGGCAGCAGAGAACTGGAAGGAAAGGCGGCCAAAGGAGGAATTGGTTTTGGGGGTGAAAAGTGAGATATACCTGCTGGAACACGTGCTACGGGTGGGTGCAGCTATGGTAACCAGCGAGCAGAGATAAGGCGGGACTTTACCTAGCAGGGTCTTGTAGATGACCTGGAGCCAGTGGGTTTGGCGACGAGTATGAAGCGAGGGCCAGCCAACGAGAGCGTACAGGTCGCAGTGGTGGGTAGTATATGGGGCTTTGGTGACAAAACGGATGGCACTGTGATAGACTGCATCCAATTTGTTGAGTAGGGTGTTGGAGGCTATTTTGTAAATTACATCACCGAAGTCGAGGATTGGTAGGATGGTCAGTTTTACAAGGGTATGTTTGGCAGCATGAGTGAAGGATGCTTTGTTGTGAAATAGGAAGCCAATTCTAGATTTAACTTTGGATTGGAGATGTTTTATGTGAGTCTGGAAGGAGAGTTTACAGTCTAACCAGACACCTAGGTATTTGTAGTTGTCCACGTATTCTAAGTCAACTCCTCAATGCCATCGGATGAAACCCGGAACATATTCCAGTCTGTAGTAGCAAAACAGTCCTGTAGCGTAGCATCCACATCATCTGACAACTTCAGTATTGAGCAAATCACCGGTGCTTCCTGCTTTAGTTTTTGCTGGTAAGCAGGAATCAGGAGGATAGAGTATGGTCAGATTTGCCAGATGGAGGGTGCACGCGTCTCTCTGTGTGAGTAAAGGTGATGTAGAGTATTTTCCCCCTCTGGTTGCACATGTGACGTGCTGGTAGAAATTAGGTGAAATGGATTTAAGTTTTCTTGCATTAAAGTCCCCAGCCAATAGGAGCGCCACTTCTGGATGAGCATTTTCTTGTTTGCTTATGGCCTTATACATCTCGTTGAGTGCGGTCTTAGTGCCAGAATCGGTTTGTGGTGGTAAATAGACGGCTACGAATAATAATATAGATAAGAACTCTTAGATAGTGTGGTCTACAGCTTATCATGAGATATTCTACCTCAGGAGAGCAATACCTCGAGACTTCTTTAATATCAATGAGGTATTCTTAAGGATTCCTCCTAGAATTTTACTTTAACTGTTAAATATAATAAAAATGTAAATATAAGTATAATAAAAAAAGTATAAATATATTTTAAGCTAAAAAATCTATTGCAAAAATCTTCTTCCAGCAGTCGACCGGTTCTTCTATCACGCCCCCCTTTATACCCTCCATCTGCCTTTCTCATTGTGGTTTACACCTACTCCGATGACGCATTCAGTGGTTAACACCCTGTTAGGCAGGATGTTACCCTTCGCAATATGCCCGCCTTGACAGGATACCTCCTCCTGGCCGCTCTGACCAGGGAGTTTCCAATGCAAGCTAGCACCATTTAGTACATTCCATTATCATTAACTTTTAAAACATTACCATTCTCTACTTGGCTCCATTATAATGCTACTGCAACCCAACGTATTAACTCCCATTACATCTTAAACCTTCACCAACTTAAACCTTCGCCAACTTAAACTTTCACCAATTTAAACTTTCACCAACTTAAACCTTCACCATCTTAAACCTTCACCAACTTAACCCTTCACCAACTTAAACCTTCATAAACCTTCACCAACTTAAACTTTCACCAACTTAAACCTTCACCAACTTAAACCTTCATAAACCTTCACCAACTTAAACCTTCACCAACTTAAACCTTCACCAACTTAAACCTTCACCAACTTAAACCTTCACCAACTTAAACCTTCATAAACCTTCACCAACTTAAACCTTCACCAACTTAAACCTTCACCAACTTAAACCTTCATAAACCTTCACCAACTTAAACTTTCACCAACTTAAACATTCACCATCTTAAACCTTCACCAACTTAAACTTTCACCAACTTAAACTTTCACCAATTTAAACCTTCACCAACTTAAACCTTCATAAACCTTCACCAACTTAAACTTTTAATAATTTCAACATTGTAACCTTTCATTATCAACCTCCTAAGGCCTTGTTCTTGTAAGCTTAACAAACATAGTCTATATGCATCATACCTTAAAGCAAACAACATTATAACATTGTTAACCGTTTAACTGTATTACTTCAATCATCCTTTACTATCTCCCTTGGTACATTTCCCAATGCTTTCACCTTTCAACATTTAACATATTTAACCTTTAATTATTATTTTTGTAAATTCCAGTCCAAATATATTTATTTTTGTTCTTATTCTTCTTTTCCTTGGTCAATGTCAATTTTCATTCTCCTTTGTGCTCCTTGTGTGTGTGTGTGTGGTGTGTGTGTGTGTGTGTGTTGTGTGTGTGTGTGTTGTGTGTGTGTGTGTGTGTGTGTGTGGTGTGTGTGTGTGTGTGTGTGTGTGTGTGTGTGGTGTGTGTGTGGTGTGTGTGTGTGTGTGTGTGTGTGTGTGTGTGTGTGTCTGTGAAAGTGAAACTTCTTCATGAGTGTGTGCGTGGGCTTACAGGATGCAACTGTGTCTCTAAAATGTCACAGAGAACTGGGCCTTAACCTACTACTCTTGATAACCCGATTAGTTGCAACTGTGTAAACAATGGAAGTGACAACGGACCTACCTCAATAGCTTTAATTCATCAGATGAGTGAGTGTTATTTATGTTGCAGATCCC
>NC_036853.1:6859712-6869065 GCF_002910315.2 Salvelinus sp. IW2-2015
GGTTGTGACTCATTCTGCCTGTCTCCTCTAGGTGTGAGGAGCTGCTCATTCTGCCTGTCCTCCTCTAGGAGCTGACTCATTCGCCTGTCCTCCTCTAGGTGTGAGGAGCTGACTCATTCTCCTGTCCTCCTCTAGGAGCTGACTCATTCTGGCCTGTCCTCTCTAGGAGCTGACTCATTCTGCCTGTCCTCCTCTAGGAGCTGACTCATTCTGCCTGTCATCCTCTAGGTGTGAGGAGCTGACTCATTCTGCCTGTCCTCCTCTAGGTGTGTGGAGCTGATCATCGGAGAACAGATGAATAAGTATAGGGCCAGACTGAAGGACATCAACAGCCTGGAGTTTGCTGAGAACAAGGCCAAGAGCAGACTGACACACATCAGGAAGTCCATGGTAAGGCACCAGGACAACAGGGGGTTGTGTTCATTAGGCATCAAATGGAAGAAAACAGACAGAAAATTGGAGGGACTTTCTGGACTTGTCCAATAAGAGGCGCTCATTTTCATTTTCGTTGCAAAATGTTTTAAAGCATTTTCTGTCGCATACTCTAATAAACACGACCCAGGGGTCTCGTGGGAGGACAAATTTGACCTTACCCTCTGACTGAGGTCATCATAGACTTCCCTCTCTGTCTTCCAGTGGTTGACTTTGAACCTTTAACCCTTAATTCCTCTCACACAATGTAATGTCCTCCAACGAAGGTTACCCTCTCTAACCCTATTCTCCCCTTACCCCACTGCAGAAACCTGTACTAATCGCTGTTAAGTTTATTGGCATAACCCGCACGACCACTCCGGTATGTATTCTTAGTATATACTCCATGTGACCACACCCAGTCCTGTTAACCCATTTGTCTGTGGCGCTGTCAATCAACCAGTCCTGTTAGCCCATTTGTCTGTGGCGCTGTCAATCAACCAGTCCTGCCAGCCCATTTATCTGTGGCGCTGACAATGCTGTCAGTCAATTCTGCGTACCCTCACAATGCCATCTCTTCTTTTTTTCTCTCTCTCAATCCTTCTCTCTCCCTCCTCTCTCTCCATCCTCTCTCTGTCATATCTTTCCCCTTCATTTTCTCTTTCCCTCCTCTCTGTCCTCTCTCAATCTCCTCTCCCGCCTCTCTCCCTCCTTCTCGCTCTCTCCCTCCTTCTCGCTTTCTCCCTCCTCGCTCTCTCCCTACTTCTCTCTCAATCTCCTCTTTTTCTCCCTCCTCTCTCTCCCTTCTTCTCTCTCTCCTTCTCTCTCTCTCCCTTCTTCTCTCTCAATCTCCTATCTTTCTCCCTCCTCGCTCTCTCCCTACTTCTCTCTCAATCTCCTCTTTTTCTCCCTCCTCTCTCTCCCTCCTCTCTGTCCTTCTCGCTGTCCCTCTGTCTGTCTTCATCCTTCCTCCCTTTCTCTATATATTTATTTTCCACAGAAGATTGTCTTTGTGTCTGTTGCAGTCGGCCAACTGTCATTCTCAGCTTGTCACTTACAATGCATTCAGAAAGTATTCAGTCTCTCTTTCCCTCTTTCCACATTTGGTTACATTACAGCCTTATTCTTAAATGGATAAAATAAATGTTTTACTCATCAATCTTCACACAATACCCCATAATGACTTCACAATACCCCATAATGACATAGTAAAAACAGTTTTTTAGACATTTTTGCACATAAAAAAAGACCATCTCTGCAGCACTCCACCAATCAGGCCCTTATTGTAGAGTGGCCAGATGGAAGCCACTCCTCAGTAAAAGGCACATGACAGCCCGCTTGGAGTTTGCCAAACGGCACCTAGAGGACTCTCAGACCACGAGAAACAAGATTCTCTGGTCTGATGAAACCAAGATTAAACTCTTTCGCTTGAATGCCAAGCGTCACATCTGGAGGAAACCGGGCACCATCCCTACGGTGAAGCATGGGGGTGGCAGCATCATGCTGTGGGGATGGTTTTCAAAGGCAGGGACTGGGAGACTAGTCAGGATCGAGGGAAAGATGAACGGAGAAAGTACAGAGATCCTTGATGAAAACCTGCTCCAGAGCGCTCAGGACCTCAGACTGGGGCGAAAGTTTACCTTCCAACAGGTCAACGACCCTAAGCACATAGCCAAGTGGCTTCGGGACGAGTCTCTGAATGTCCTTTAGTGGCCCAGCCAGAGCCTGGACTTAAACCCGATTAAACATCTCTGGAGAGTCCTGAAAATAGCAGTGCAACGATGCTCCACATCCAACCTGACAGAGTTTGAGAGGATCGCAGAGAAGAATGGGAGAAACTCCCCAAATACAGGAGTGCAAAGCTTGTAGCGTCATACCCAAGAAGACTCAAGGCTGTAATCGTTGCCAAAGGTGTTTCAACAAAGTACTGAGTAAAGGGTCTGAATACTTACACTTCCGTTCAATAGTTTGGGGTCACTTAGAAATGTCCTTGTTTTTGAAAGAAAAGCACATTTTTTGCCTATTATTAAAATAGCATCAAATTGATCAGAAATACAGTGTAGACATTGTTAATGTTGTAAATGACTATTGTAGCTGGAAACGGCTGATAAAAAAAAAAAAGGAATATGTACATAGGCGTACAGAGGCCCATTATCAGCAACCATCACTCCTGTGATCCAATGGCACGTTGTGTTAGCCAGTCCAAGTTCTGTCTTACTATCCAGGTCTGTATTCAAACAATTTGAGCTTCTACCTTTAAAAATCCACCTTTCCAGAAACAAGTCTCTCACTGTTGCTGCTTGCTATAGACCACCCTCTGCCCCTACACCCCCAAATCCGTAAACACGGATAGATATCATCCTAACCAACTTGCCCTCCAAATACACCTCTGCTGTTTTCAACCAAGAGCTCAGCGATCACTGCCTCATTGCCTGCATCCATAATGGGTCTGCGGTCAAACGAACACCCCTCATCACTGTCAAACGCTCCCTAAAACACTTTAGGAACCAATATACACAGGCAGTTAGGAAAGCTAAGGCTAGCTTTTTCAAGCAGAAATTTGCATCCTGTAGCACAAACTCCAAAAAGTTCTGGGACACTATAAAGTCCATGGAGAATAAAAGCACCTCCTCCCAGCTGCCCACTGCACTGAGGCTAGGAAACACTGTCACCAACTACTTCTCAGATAGAGTACAGTGTGTCAAATCGGAGGGCCTGTTGTCTGGACTTCTGGCAGTCTCTATGGGGGTGCCACAAGGTTCAATTCTCGGGCCGACTCTCTTCTCTGTATACATCAATGATGTCGCTCTTGCTGCTGGTGATTCTCTGATCCACCTCTACGCAGACGACACCATTCTGTATACCTCTGGCCCTTCTTTGGACACTGTGTTAACAAACCTCCAGACGAGCTTCAATGCCATACAACTCTCCTTCCGTGGCCTCCAACTGCTCTTAAATGCAAGTAAAACTAAATGCATGCTCTTCAACCGATCGCTGCCTGCACCTGCTCGCCCGTCCAGCATCACTACTCTGGACCGTTGTGACTTAGAAGGTGTCTGGTTAGACTGTAAACTCTCCTTCCAGACTCACAATAAGCATCTCCAATCCAAAGTTAAATCTAGAATCGGCTTCCTATTTCACAACAAAGCATCCTTCACTCATGCTGCCAAACATTCCCTTGTAAAACTGACCATCCTACCGATCCTCGACTTCGGTGATGTCATTTACAAAATATCCTCCAACACTCTATCTACTCAATAAATTGGATGCAGTCTATCACAGTGCCATCCGTTTTGTCACCAAAGCCCCATATACTATCCACCACTGCGACCTGTACGCTCTCGTTGGCTGGCCCTCGCTTCATACTCGTCGCCGAAACCACTGGCTCCAGGTCATCAACAAGTCTCTGCTAGGTAAAGCCCCGCCTTATCTCAGCTCACTGGTCACCATAGCAGCACCCACCCGTAGCAAGCGCTCCAGCAGGTATATCTCACTGGTCACCCCCAAAGCCAATTCTTCCTTTGGCCGCCTCTCCTTCCAGTTCTCTGCTGCCAATGACTGGAACGAACTGCAAAAATCACTGAAGCTGGAGACTCATATCTCCCTCACTAGTTTTAAACACCAGCTGTCAGAGCAGCTCACAGATCACTGCATCTGTACATAGCCCATCTGTAAATAGCCCATCCAACTATCTCATCCCCATACTGTATTTATTTATTCATCCTGCTCCTTTGCACCCCAGTATCTCTACTTGCACATTCATCTTCTGCACATCTACCATTCCAGTGTTTAATTGCTAAATTGTAATTACTTTGCCGACATGGCCTATTTATTGCCTTAACTCCCTTATCCTACCTCATTTGCACATACTGTATATAGACTTTTTCTACTGTATTATTGACTGTATGTTAGTTTATTCCATGTGTAACTGTTGTTGTTTGTGTTGCACTGCTTTGCTTTATCTTGGCCAGGTCGCAGTTGTAAATGAGAACTTGTTCTCAACTAGCCTACCTGGTTAAATAAAGGTGAAATTAAAAAAATTAAAAAATTAAAATGATGGGGTATTGTGTGTGTATATTGATGTGAGCAAAAAAATGTAATACATTTTAGAATAAGGCTGTAATGTAACAAAATGTGGAAAAAGTCAAGGGGTCTGAATACTGTGTGAATGCACTGTATCTCCACACCGATGACACCATTGATTTGTAATAAATATCAACCTTTTATTTATTATTTGTTAATTCGAATAGTTCTATGATGAATTTATTATGACTGTCAACGGTCATTACTAGGTCACGTGAGAGAAATGAGAGCTGTGGTTGGTTCATTGGACAGATAGGCAGAGCTGTGGTTGGTTCGTTGGACAGATGGGCAGAGCAGTGGTTGGTTCGTTGGACAGATGGGCAGAGCAGTGGTTGGTTCGTTGGACAGATAGGTTGAGCAAGTGGTTGGTTCGTTGGACAGATGGGCAGAGCAGTGGTTGGTTCGTTGGACACAGATGGGCAGAGCGTGGTTGGTTGTTGACAGATAAGGAAAGGTGTGTTGGTTTGTTGGACAGATAGGAGAGAGCGGGGTTTGGTTTGTTGGACAGATAGGCAGAGCTGTGGTTGGTTCGTTGGACAGATGGGCAGAGCAGTGGTTGGTTTGTTGGACAGATGGGCAGAGCAATGGTTGGTTCGTTGGACAGATAGGTTAAGCAGTGGTTTGGTTCGTTGGACAGATGGGCAGAGCAGTGGTTGGTCGTTGGACAGATAGGTGAGCAGTGGTTGGTTTCGTTGGACAGATGGGCAGAGGCAGTGGTTGGTTCGTTGAACAGATAGGCAGAGCAGTGGTTGGTTTGTTGGAAAATGGGCAGAGCAGTGGTTTGGTTTTGTTGGACAGATAGGCAGAGCAGTGGTTGGTTTGTTGGACAGATAGGCGAGCAGTGGTTGGTTCGTTGACAAATGGCAGAGCAGTGGTTGGTTTGTTGGACAGATAGGCAGAGAGTGGTTGGTTTGTTTGGACAGATGGGGCAGAGCAGTGGTTGGTTGTTGGACAGATGGGCAGAGTAGGTGGGTACAGATGGCAGAGCAGTGGTTGGTTGTGTTGGAACATGGGCAGGGCAGTGTTGGTTTGTTGGACAGATGGCAGAGAGTGGTTGGTTTGTTGGACAGATAGGTGAAGCAGTGGTTGGTTCGTTGGACAGATGGGCAGAGCAGTGGTTGGTTCGTTGGACAGATGGCAGACAGTGGTTGGTTCGTTGGACAGATAGGCAGAGCAGTGGTTGGTTTGTTGACAGATAGGCAGAGCAGGGTTGTTTGTTGGACAGATAGGCAGAGCTGTGGTTGGTTCGTTGGACAGATGGGAGAGCAGTGGTTGGTTCGTTGGACAGATGGGCAGAGCAATGGTTGGTTCGTTGACAGATAGGCAGAGCAGTGGTTGTTTTTGTTGGACAGATAGGCAGAGAGTGGTTGGTTGGAACAGATAGGCAGAGAGTGGTTGGTTTGTTGGAAGATAGAGAGAGTGTTGTTTTTTGGACAGATAGGAGAGCAGTGGTTGGTTGTTGGAGATGGGCAGAGCAGTGGTTGGTTTGTTGGACAGATAGGCAAGCAGTGGTTGGTTCGTTGGACAGATGGGAGAGCAGTGGTTGGTTGTTGGACAGATAGGCAGAGCAGTGGTTGGTTCGTTGGACAGATGGCAGAGCAGTGGTTGGTTTGTTGGACAGATAGGCAGACAGTGGTTGGTTGTTGGACAGATGGGCAGAGCAGTGGTTGGTTGTTGGACAGATAGGCAGAGCAGTGGTGGTTCGTTGGACAGATGGGCAGAGCAGTGGTTGGTTTGTTGGACAGATAGGCAGAGCAGTGGTTGGTTCGTTGGACAGATGGCAGAGCAGTGGTTGGTTTGTTGGACAGATGGCAGAGCAGTGGTTGGTTCGTTGGACAGATAGGCAGAGCGTGGTTGGTTTGTTGGACAGATGGGCAGAGCAGTGGTTGGTTTGTTGGACAGTGGGCAGCAGTGGTTGGTCGTGGACAGATGCGAAGAGTGGTTGGTTCGTTGGACAGATAGCAGAGCAGTGGTTGGTTTGTTGGACAGATGGCAGAGCATGGTTGGACAGATGGGCAGAGCAGTGGTTGGTTTGTTTGGACAGATAGCAGAGCAGTGGTTGGTTTGTTGGACAGATGGGCAGAGCAGTGGTTGGTTTGTTGGACAGATGGGCAGAGCAGTGGTTGGTTTCTGTTAGATGCTTGTTTAATTTCTGTTTTGAAGTGTTGCATCCCGACCAACCCCAAGGCTAACACAATATGTTTTTTTAAAAATATATATCTTTGCTTCACAACGTAATAACATGCACCTAACACAGGTCAAAAGGTCATGCCTGTGTCTGCGTGCGTGTCTGCATGTGTGTTCCGCTACAGTTTGTTGGTTTTATAACACTCGTGAATTAGCTTTGTCATAACGCTGCATAAATAGCCAAGAAAAATATCCACATCACAGTATAAATGACCTCGTCACCATATCACGTATAAATGACCTCGTCAACCGTATCACAGTATAAATGACCCTCATCAACCGTATCACAGTATAAATTACCTCGTCAACCGTATACAGTATAAATGACCTCGTCAACCGTATCACAGTATTAATGACCCTCGTCAACCGTAACAGTATAATTACCTCTGTCAACGTATCACAGTATAAATGACCCTCTCAACCGTATCACAGTATAAATGACCCTCGTCAACGCAGTCAGGTATAAATTACTCCTCGTCAACGTATCACAGTATAAATTACCCTCGTCAACGCGTATACAAGTTATGACCCTCGTCAACCGTATCACAGTATAATACCTCGTCAAACCGTATCAGTATAAATTACCTCGTCAACCGTATCACAGTATAAGTTACCTCGTCAACCGTATCACAGTATAAATTCCTCGTCAACCGTATCACAGTATAAATGACCCTCGTCAACCAATCAAGGTTATAATTACCCTCGTCAAACCGTTAACAGTATAAGTTCCCTCGCGTATACCGTATCACAGTATAAATTACCCTCGTCAACCGTATCACAGTATTAAGGACCCTCGTCAACCATATCACAGTATAAATTACCCTCATCAACCATATCACACATTGAGTTTTCTGTCCAGCCATATTGAACACTCATGTCTCAGGCTGTCTCCACTGTGTATGTGTCATTAGTAGAAACAATAATCATGACACTGAGTCCGATGTGAACCATTAGATCAGCCTCTATCCTAACTATCTAATAGCCCATTGTAGCCTAGCCTTATAGCCTAGCCTATCTAATAGCCCATTGTAGCCTAGCCCATTGTAGCCTAGCCTAATAGCCTTTCTATCCTACCTAGTAACCTAGCCTAGTCTAGACGATCTTATAGCCTAGCCTTTATCCTAACTAGCTTTGTGTCCTGTGTCCTATAGGGCAAAGGTCGTCTGCGGAGGGGTAGCAGCCACCACACGCCCTCCCCGCCCCTCAGCCCCAGAGTGCTCCCGGTGGTGGACGGGGAGAGTGCAGAGGAGGAGAGGGCAGAGCCGGGGCTGACAGAACAGCAGCAGGCCACCATGCAGCAGGAAGAGAGAGTCCTCACGGAGCAGATTGAGAGCCTGCAGAGAGAGAAGTGAGCCTGATTGTCTCTTATTATTAACAGTGTTCACAAGTCACTATACTCTACTAGAACTCTAAAACTCTAGAACTTTAGAACTCTAGAACTCTAGTACTCTAGTACTCTAGAACAACTCAGGTACTCTAGAACAACTCTAGATCTCTAGTACTCTAGAACTCTAGTACTCTAGAACAACTCTAGTACTCTAGAACTCTAGAACAACTCTAGTACTCTAGATCTCTAGTACTCTAGAACAACTCTAGAACTCTAGTACCTGCTCTTGGATCTTTTCCTCCAATGGGTTTCTGAGAACAGAGGACGTGAGGAATTGAGAAAAGACAAATTGAGAAAGAGTCCAAGGTACAGTAGAGCAGTGGTCACCAACCTTTTCTGAGTCAAGATCACTTTCTGAGTCAAGATCACTTTCTGAGTCAAGATCACTTTCTGAGTCAAGATCACTTTCTTCTAATTGAGACCAATTCAGGCAACCATAGACTTTCCTAGACACCTAACTGAACACTAAACCATCTACTC
Source organism: Salvelinus sp. IW2-2015 (assembly GCF_002910315.2). NCBI lineage: Eukaryota > Metazoa > Chordata > Actinopteri > Salmoniformes > Salmonidae > Salvelinus > Salvelinus sp. IW2-2015. The sequence continues at coordinate 6,868,261 of NC_036853.1, forward strand.
TATCCTAAACCCCTAAACCATACAACACCCTAGACAATACAAAAACCATACTACACCATGTCACACCCTGACCTAACTAAAATAATATGAAAACAAAGATAACTAAGGCCAGGGTGTGACATAACCCCCCCTTAAGGTGCGAACTCCGGACGCACCAGCATAAAGTCTAGGGGAGGGTCTGGTGGGCGTCTGTCCACGGTGGCGGCTCTGGTACTGGTCGTGGTCCCCACCCCACCATAGTCACTACCCGCTTTCGTAGCCTCCTCCAAATGACCACCCTCCAACTTAACCCACTGGATTAAGGGGCAGCACCGGACTGGTTTTATCCAAAGCGTCTTACAGTCAATGTGTACATACATTTTACATACGTGTTGTGTGTGTGGTGTGTGTGTGTGTGTGTGTGGTGTGTGTGTGTGTGTGTGTGTGTGGTGTGTGTGTGTGTGTTGTGTGTGTGTGTGTGTGTGTGTGTGTGTGTGTGTGTGTGTGTGTGTGTGTGTGTGTAGGGAGGAGTTAACGTACGAGATGTTGATCTTGGATCGCGGGCGTCTGATGACGAGACTTTAGAGTCAGAAGCCTCGACAGGTACAGCAGACAGCTCTGAGAAACTCTACATGGACCCTGAAGGAGCCGCCTCCACCCCTCTGGTGAGACTGGAGTGTGTGTGTGTGGTAAACACTTTGCTCTACCATGTAGGAAAGTAAAGTGGGATACATAGTCCAATTCTACAGACTGAATGCATTCAAATGAAATGTGTCTCACACCAGAAGAGGTGTTCGGGGGGGGGGGGGGGGGGGGGGGGGTGGGG
>NC_036853.1:6869090-6876373 GCF_002910315.2 Salvelinus sp. IW2-2015
TCTGAGTCAAGATCACTTTCTGAGTCAAGATCTCACTTTCTGAGTCAAGATCACTTTCTGAGTCAAGGATCACTTTCTGAGTCAAGATCACTTTCTAAGATCACTTTCTGAGTCAAGATCACTTTCTGAGTCAAGATGCAAGCTGAGATCTACCGCTCCGATTTGTTTTAAACATGACTTAAACATAAGCCTTTGCAACATTAACCAATTAAAAACAGTTCTGTATCAATAATGTTTGTGCAGTAGGCTATAGGCCCAATACATTTACACTGCATATTGGCTTTGCTTGAATTGCAATATTCCTCAATATTGAAAAGAACCCAAGCCGCTAATAACAATAACAACGCAGGCCTATATAAACACTTTCCTCCTCATTCATTACTGCTGCACTGCTTGTTGTAGTCATTCATTACTGCTGCACTGCTTGTTGTAGTCATTCATTACTGCTGCACTGCTTGTTGTAGTCATTCATTACTGTAGTCTCATTACTGTAGTCATTCATTACTGCTGCACTGCTTGTTGTAGTCATTCATTACTGCTGCACTGCTTGTTGTAGTCATTCATTACTGCTGCCACTGCTTGTTGTAGTCATTCATTACTGTAGTCATTCATTACTGCTGCACTGCTTGTTGTAGTCATTCATTACTGCTGCACTGCTTGTTGTAGTCATTCATTACTGCTGCACTGCTTGTTGTAGTCATTCATTACTGCTGCACTGCTTGTTGTAGTCATTCATTCACTGTAGTCATTCATTACTGCTTGCACTGCTTGTTGTAGTCATTCATTACTGCTGCACTGCTTGTTGTAGTCATTCATTACTGCTGCACTGCTTGTTGTAGTCATTCATTATGCTGCACTGCTTGTTTTAGTCATTCATTACTGCTGCACTGCTTGTTGTAGTCATTCATTACTGCTGCACTGCTTCTTGTAGTCATTCATTACTGCTGCACTGCTTGTGTAGTCATTCATTACTGCTGCATGCTTTTGTAGTCATTCATTACTGTAGTCATTCATTACTGCTGCACTGCTTGTTGTAGTCATTCATTACTGCTGCACTGCTTGTTGTAGTCATTCATTACTGCTGCGCTGCTTGTTGTAGTCATTCATTACGCTGCACTGCTTGTTTTAGTCATTCATTACTGCTGCACTGCTTGTTGTAGTCATTCATTACTGCTGCACTGCTTGTTGTAGTCATTCATCTGTAGTCATTCATTACTGCTGCACTGCTTGTTGTAGTCATTCATTACTGCTGCACTTTGTTGTAGTCATTCATTACTGCTGCACTGCTTGTTGTAGTCATCATTACTGTGTCATTCATACTGCTGCACTGCTTGTTGTAGTCATTCATTACTGCTGCACTGCTTGTTGTAGTCATTCATTACTGCTGCACTGCTTGTTTAGTCATTCATTACTGCTGCACTGCTTGTTGTAGTCATTCATTACTGCTGCACATGCTTGTTGTTAGTCATTCATTACTGCTGCACTGCTTGTTGTAGTCATTCATTCTGTAGTCATTCATACTGCTGCACTGCTTGTTGTAGTCATTCATTACTGCTGCACTGCTTGTTGTAGTCATTCATTACTGCTGCACTGCTTGTTGTAGTCATTCATTACTTGCTGCACTGCTTGTTGTAGTCATTCATTACTGTAGTCATTCATTACTGCTGCACTGCTTGTTGTAGTCATTCATTACTGCTGCACTGCTTTTGTGTGTCATTCATTACTGCTGCGCTGCTTGTTGTAGTCATTCATTACTGCTGCACTGCTTGTTTTAGTCATTCATTACTGCTGCACTGCTTGTTTGTAGTCATTCATTACTGCTGCACTGCTTGTTGTAGTCATTCATTACTGTAGTCATTCATTACTGCTGCACGCTTGTTGTAGTCATTCATTACTGCTGCACTGCTTGTTGTAGTCATTCATTACTGCTGCACTGCTTGTGTAGTCATTCATTACTGCTGCACTGCTTGTTGTAGTTATTCATTACTGTAGTCATTCATTACTGCTGCACTGCTTGTTGTTAGTCATTCATTACTGCTGCACTGCTTGTTGTAGTCATTCATTACTGCTGCGCTGCTTGTTGTAGTCATTCATTACTGCTGCACTGCTTGTTTTAGTCATTCATTACTGCTGCACTGCTTGTTGTAGTCATTCATTACTGCTGCACTGCTTGTTGTAGTCATTCATACTGTAGTCATTCATTACTGCTGCACTGCTTGTGTAGTCATTCATTACTGCTGCACTGTTGTTGTAGTCATTCATTACTGCTGCACTGCTTGTTGTAGTCATTCATTACTGTAGTCATTCATTACTGCTGCACTGCTTGTTGTAGTCATTCATTACTGCTGCACTGCTTGTTGTAGTCATTCATTACTGCTGCACTGCTTGTTTTAGTCATTCATTACTGCTGCACTGCTTGTTGTAGTCATTCATTACTGCTGCACTGCTTGTTGTAGTCATTCATTACTGCTGCACTGCTTGTTTTAGTCATTCATTACTGCTGCACTGCTTGTTGTAGTCATCCATTACTGCTGCACTGCTTGTTGTAGTCATTCATTACTGTAGTCATCCATTACGCTGCACTGCTTGTTGTAGTCATTCATTACTGCTGCACTGCTTGTTTTAGTCATCATTACTGCTGCATGCTTGTTGTAGTCATCCATTACTGCTGCACTGCTTGTTGTAGTCATTCATTACTGTAGTCATTCATTACGCTGCACTGCTGTTTGTAGCGCTGAGTTGAATAGGAACAACGCACATTTTATGTCTTATAAAAGTGTTGAATACAAAAGTGTTGACAGAGCTGAGTAAGAACTTAAACATGAACTCACTCATAAAAACAGCAGCTCTTTGCTGTATTCGTTGACAGTCTCTCTCTAGTCATGGAACACAAGGCTTTATGGTTGGGTTTTTTACAGAAATGTTTGGCGATCGACTAGGAATGCCTTGGTCGATCGACCGGTTGGTGACCACTGCAGTAATGTATATTGTCTTGGGAACAACTTTGTTGATAACAAGAGAAAGAGCCTAGTTCTGCTCAATGAGTTATTCTGTAGACAGGGTAATATATAATAATATTTAATATATGCTATTTAGCAGATGGTAATATATATGTCATTTAGCAGATGGTAATATATATGTCATTTAGCAGATGGTAATATATACGTCATTTAGCAGATGGTAATATATATGCCATTTAGCAGATGGTAATATATACGTCATTTAGCAGATGGTAATATATACGTCTTTAGCAGATGGTAATATATATGATTAGCAATGGTAATATATACGTCATTTAGCAGATGTAATATATACGTCATTTAGCAGATGGTAATATATATGCCATTTAGCAGATGGTAATATATACGTCATTTAGCAGATGGTATATACGTCATTTAGCAGATGGTAATATATATGTCATTTAGCAGATGGTAATATATACGTCATTTAGCAGATGGTAATATATACGTCATTTAGCAGATGGTAATATATATGCCATTTAGCAGATGGTAATAATACGTCATTTAGCAGATGGTAATATTTCGTCATTTAGCAGATGGTTATATATGCCATTTAGCAGATGGTAAGATATATATGTGTCACGATGTCTTCTTGCAGAGAGATTGGACAAGGCGCAGCGTGTGCAAAATACATCTTCTTTTATTGAAGAAAGAGAGAAAACAAACAAGAACGAACAACTAACATGAACTAACAAAATAACAAACGACCGTGAAGCTAAATAACGTAAGTGCACAGACAAGCAACGAACGTTCAACATAGACAATATTCACACCAACCAGCTAAAGCCTATGGCTGCCTTAAATATGGCTCCCAATCAGAGACAACAATAACCAGCGTGCTCTAATTGAGAACCATTCAGGCAACCATTGACTTTCCTAGACACCTACACTGAACACTAAACCATCTACTCTACCTAAACCCCTAAACCATACAACACCCTAGACAATACAAAAACCATACTACACCATGTCACACCCTGACCTAACTAAAATAATAATGAAACAAAGATAACTAAGGCCAGGGTGTACATAACCCCCCCTTAAGGTGCGAACTCCGGACGCACCAGCATAAAGTCTAGGGGAGGGTCTGGGGGGGGTCTGTCCACGGTGGCGGCTCTGGTACTGGTCGTGGTCCCCACCCCACCATAGTCACTACCCGCTTTCGTAGCCTCCTCCAAATGACCACCTCCAACTTAACCCCACTGGATTAAGGGGCAGCACCGGACTGGTTTTATCCAAAGCGTTTACAGTCATGTGTACATACATTTTACATACGTGTTGTGTGTGTGGTTGTGTGTGTGTGTTGTGTGTGTGTGTGTGTGTGTGTGTGTGGTGTGTGTGTGTGTGTTGTGTGTGTGTGTGTGTGTGTGTGTGTGTGTGTGTGTGTGTGTGTGTGTGTGTAGGGAGGAGTTAACGTACGAGATGTTGATCTTGAATCGCGGGCGTCTGATGACGAGACTTTAGAGTCAGAAGCCTCGACAGGTACAGCAGACAGCTCTGAGAAACTCTACATGGACCCTGAAGGAGCCGCCTCCAACCCCTCTGGTGAGACTGGAGTGTGTGTGTGTGGTAAACACTTTGCTCTACCATGTAGGAAAGTAAAGTGGGATACATAAGGCAGTTGTTGTTGGGGGTTAAGTGCCCTGCAGAATGACACTTTTTTTAACGCTCCTACCCGCCAGGCTACCTGCCACCCATGTACACTATATATACAAAAGTATGTGGACATACTTTTAGTCCTGAAGTGTATGTAGTATGTAACATGTATGTATATATGTAACAAAAAAACAAACAAAATATTTTAAAAACCCTAACCCTTTCAACAGGCACCTATCACTCCCGGAAGTCTGAAGCCAAGAGCCGCCGCTGCCTCCGGAGACAACCCGACTCGGTCGACTCCACCGCCTCCTCCTCCATTATACATCAATCCCCCAACTACCGCTTCCGCTCCTCCTCCTCCGGACCCCTACTCTCCTCCGGCTCCTTGGGCCTAGGAGCCCCCTTAGTGGAGTCCGAGGGGGACCCGAGTGGCACTGTGGGGGTGAAGAGTCGCCACCGGCTCAGGCTGAGTAGGAGCTCGCCGCGCGAGGCCCCTGAGGGCCACAGGAGGGAATCAGACTTCAGCTCACTGCCCCAACAGCTGGTTCTGTATGGCAGTAATGAGTTTATGGTATGAGGGAGAGTTGCGGTGGAGACAAGACATCCGAACCGCCATCCATCCCCCATACCAATAGTGTGTATGGGGGGAAGGAAGGAGGGAGGGAGGGAGGAAGTGAAACAGGGCTGGAATGGGTCATGTGGGCATCCATCGCTCACTGCTGTCCTTCCCTCTGCCCACCTCTATCCTCCTTCTCTGTGCCAGGAGGAACGCCGCCGTCCCATGATGCAGTTGGGCGCCGTCCTCTCGGCGGGAGAAGTGAAAGTGAAAGGTGATGGAGAAACAAAAAGAGAGATGGAATGACGAATGGATGAAAGAACTAGGAAGCCTCAGAACTGAGATGGAGGACTGGCAGGAGGCTGTAATGGAATAAAACAGTGACTGAACGCCAGAAAGCGAGTGAGTGAGCAAAGGATGAGGGTGGCCGCCTTGACTCACCTGACCTTTGACCTCCAAGCCCCTTGACCCCTGCTGGAGCCTCGGGGGGCACAGGGGGGCTGGAGATAAGAAAAGAGAGAAGCAAGTAGACAGCGCCTTCTTTTGAACGCAGGTCTACGGTGGCTTGAGCCAGAGTAACTGACTGAGAGGACTATCGGCCATTTTGATTCGAGCCACTCAGCTACTCTCCGGCCATTTTGATTCGAGCCACTCAGCTACTCTCCGGCCATTTTGTTTCGAGCCACTCAGCTACTCTCCGGCCATTTTGATACGAGCCACTCAGCTACTTTCGCGTCCGCTTTCACGTTTACACAATACAACCTGTCCGTGAGGCCGCATGCTCCTTCATGACATTTGTTTCCTATGCCAGTTAAAGAGACTATGGCGATGATGTGTTATAAATATGTATTATGTGACCTAATTATTATGTTATTAAAAATATATAAATGGAAGGAACTCCAGTGCTGGGTTCGTTCAATGTTTATAATAACCATCTCTTATCTGGAGTCTTTTGCAAAGGGAATTGTATGAGATTCTGGTTATTGTTTTGTTTGTTATGTGTTTGTGTTTTGTTGATTTTCAACACTGCAAAATGTTTTAAAGCGTTTTCTGTCGCATACCCTAATGAATTCGACCCAGTATTCAGTTAGTGCCACTTCTTCTCTTGTGAAAAAATACAATTCAACAGCAAGAGGCTGACGTCAGTCCATTCAGACACATAGGTCCCGACCATCACGCCACTGTTGCCATTGGGGTTGATACGGCGACTGTGGTGTTCAATGTTTATCAGATATAATGTAATGTAATGCCTTTTCCATCATTGGTCTGTGTTCCCCCACAATCCTACGTTGATGTTACGTTGATCCTACATTTGTTCTGGAACATCTGTGTTCAGAGTAACCGACTTTTTAATTTTTTGGGGGGGGGGGGGGGGGTTGTGCATTACTATTGTTGTTGTTATAGTTACCGTTGACGCTATTGTCATCTTAGAAGAAATCCTATCTGTACCAAAAGGTGGTGTGTGTGTGTGTGTGTGTGTGTGTGGTGTGTGTGTGTGTGTGTGTGTGGGTGTGTGTGTGTGTTGTGTGTGTGTGTGTGTGTGTGTGTGGTTCTCACACACACACAGTCCTCTGACATGTACAGTTCATTCGGAAAGTATTCAGACCCTTTGACTTTTTCCACAATTTTGTTATGTTACAGCCTTATTCTAAAATGGATTAAATAAATAAAAATCCCCTCATCAATCTACATACAATAACCCCATAATTACGAAAAGCAGGTTTTTAGACATGTTTGCTAATAAAAAAATTATAATAATATAGAAATATATATACGTAAGTATTCAGACCCTTTGCTATGAGACTCGAAATTAAGACCAGGTGCATTGATCATCCTTGAGATGTATCTAAAACTTGATTGGAGTCTGTCTACCTGTGGTAAATTCAATTGATTGGATATGATTTGGAAGGCACACACCAGTCTATATAAGGTCCCACAGTTGACAGTGCATGTCAGAGCAGAAACCAAGCCATGAGGTCGAAGGAATTGTCCCCAGGGCTCCAATACAAGATTGTGTCGAGGCACAGGTCTGGGGAAGGGTACTAAAAAATGTCTGCAGCATTGAATGTCCCAAGAATGTCACCCATCATTCTTAAATGGAAGAAGTT
>NC_036853.1:6877293-6881709 GCF_002910315.2 Salvelinus sp. IW2-2015
CCAATCAGGGCTTTATTTGTAAGAGTGGCCCAGAGGAAGCATCCTCAGTAAAAGACACATGACAGCCCGCTTGAAGTTTGCCAAAAGGCACCTAAAGGACTCTCAGACCATGAGAAACAAGATTCTCTGGTCTGATGAAACCAAGATTGAACTCTTTGGCCTGAATGCCAAGCGTCACATCTGGAGGAAACCTAGCACCATCCCTATGGTGAAGTATGGTGTTGGCAGCATCATGCTGTGGGGATGGTTTTTTAGCGTCAGGGACTGGGAGACTAGTCAGGATCGAGGGAAAGATGAAAGTCCAGCCAGAGCCTGGACTTGAACCCAATCGAACATCTCTAGAGAGACCTGAAAATACCTGTGCAGCGACACTCCCCATCCAACCTGACAGAGCTTAAGAGAAGAATGGAGAAACTCCCGAAATACAGGTGTGCCAAGCTTGTAGCGTCATACCCAAGAAGACTCAAGGCTGTAATCGCTGCCAAAGGTGCTTCAACAAAGTACTGAGCAAAGGGTCTGAACACTTATATAAATGTGATATTTCCGGTTTTTAATTTTTAATAAATTAGCAACATTTTCCTACAACTCTTTTGCTTTGTCATTATGGGGTATTGTGAGTAGATTGATGAGGGGGGGGGGAAACGATTTAATCAACTTTAGAATAAGGCTGTAATGTAACAAAATGTGGAAAAAGTCAAGGGGTCTGAATACTTTCCGAATGCACTCTGTGTGCCGTACATCCTTTGTGCCAAATCCTTCACCTCTGACTCTTCCTTCCTAGGTGTTTACATTGGTTCAAACATGAGTGAACCTTTCCATACATTTACTCTGAGCTCAATGTCTATTTAAACACCTCACATAGAAAAGGCCATCAGTTTCAACCGTCCAGTGTGATTAAACAGACAGACGACTATCTCTGGCACTTCTATACTCTCTCTGTCACTCTCTATACCGTGCAATATCCTGTGTGTCTTATAGAGAGTCTGTCTGTCTGTCTCTTCTCACCAATGCTTCCGCTGGGGTTAAATTAGTCTTCTAATATCTTACCGTTACTGTACTTGCCATCCCATGCTTTACAACAAGCACGTATTTGAAACAACACAATCACGGTCTTGTCATGGGCAAGGGGTAGGACTTGATTGCAGATTAGTCATCATAATCAATAGGGAATGTGTGCTTGCCTATGTGTTTGTCACAAGCTTGCCTCTTCTTAAACTGTACCATCCGGATTTCCCACTCTGTCCGAAACAGGTAGACGGGACTTGCTGCTTGTGGTCTACTATTAGGGTGGAGCGACGGAAATTCCAAATCATAGTGGTATTTTTATGGAGCGGGCACCTCAACCAGTCACAACCAGTTACAACCAGTCACAACTAAACCGGAGTCATARGCATTAGGCATCAAACTGAAGAAAACATCCTGAAACAAACAGGGACTACCTGAACCGACTACCAACCGCTTGTTTTCGTTTCTACGTTGCAAAGCATTTTGCTACGGTGTGCCCTAATGAATACCACCCTGGTTGTCAGAAACAGCACTCGGAAGTTTAGTTTGAGACAGGTGCACTGTGGGAGAAAAATAACTATTCCTACTGGTCAACAACAAGCTAAACTAAGATGGTATTTCTACACCCTATAAGGCTAACATTGGCCAATGGTGTCCTGCTAAAGTGAATGTACCTATCACTGGAAGGCAGTTCTCTGCTTTTTTGTTGTTGTTGTCTTGTGTTCTTTTTATATACAGTATGTATGTTGTATTTATGATCATGCTTATGAGTGTACATTGTGTAAATGCCTGTTATAAAAAATGATATATTATCCTGTGTATGACTCCTTATATAATATTAATCATGTTCAGTTATTTTTACAGGGGGGAAAAAAAGAGGAGTTGAATTGTCTCTTTTTTTGTGTGCTCTACTCTGGACACATTTGTGTATATAAGGGGCAGTTATTATAACATTTATTCATCATTTTCAAGATACAAAAACAGTACCAGTCAAAAGTTTGGACACACCTGCTCATTCAAGGGTTTTTCTTAATTTTTTTAACTATTTTCTACATTTGTAGAATAATAGTGAAGACATCAAAACTAGGTAATAACACATATGGAATCATGTAGTAATCAAATATGTGTTCAAATCAATATATATTTACATTTTGAGATTCTTCAAAATATTCACCCTTTGCCTTGATGACAGCTTTGCATACGCTTGGCATTCTCTCAACCAGCTTCATCTGGAATGCTTTTCCAACAGTTTTGAAGGAGTTCCCACATATGCTGAGCACTTGTTGGCTGCTTTTCCTTCACTCTGCGAGCCAATTCATCCCAAATGATCTCAATTGGGTTGAGGTCAGGTGATTGTGGAGGCCAAGTCATCTGATGCAGCACTCCTTCACTCTCCTTGGTCAAATAGCCCTTACACAGCTTGGAGGTGTGTTTTGGGTCATTGACCTGTTGAAAAACAAATGATAGTTCCACTAAGCGCAAACCAGATGGGATGGCATATCTCTGCAGAATGCTGTGGTAGCCATGCTGGTTAAGTGTGRCTTGAATTCTAAATAAATCACTGACAGTGTCACCAGCAAAGCACCATCACATCTCTTCCTCCATGCTTCACGTCGGGAACTACACATGCAGAGATCATCCGTTCACCCACTCTGCGTCTCACAAAGACACGGCGGTTGGAACCAAAAATCTCAAATTTGGACAGATTTCCACCGGTCTAATGTCCATCGTGTTCCTTGACCCAAGCAAGTCTCTTCTTATTGTTGATCTTTAGTAGTGGTTTCTTTGCATCAATTCGACCATGAAGGCCTGATTCACGCYTCTCCTCTGAACAGTTGATGTTGAGATGTGTCTCTTACTTGAACTCTGTGAAGCATTTATTTGGGCTGCAATATGAGGTGCAGTTAACTCTAATGAACTTATCCTCTGCAGCAGAGGTAACTCTGGGTCTTCCTTTCCTGTGGCGGTCCTCATGAGAGCCAGTTTCATCATAGCGCTTGATGGTTTTTGCAACTGCACTTGAAGAAACGTTAAAAGTTCTAGAAATGTTCATGKTTGACTGACCTTCATGTCTTAAAGTAATGATGGACTGTCGTTTCTCTTTGCTTAATTGAGCTGTTCTTGCCATAATATGGACTTGGTCTTTTACCAAATAGGGCTATATTCAGTATACCACCCCTACCTTGTCACAACACAACTGATTGGCTCAAACGCATTAAGAAGGAAAGGAATTCCACAAATGAACTTAACAAGGCACACCTTCTTAATTGAAATGCATTCCAGGTGACTACCTCATGAAGCTTGTTGACAGAATGCCAAGAGTGTACAAAGCTGTCATCAAGGCAAAGGGTGGCTACTTTGAAGAATCTCAAATATAAAATATATTTTGATTTGCTTWACACTTTTTTGGTTACTACAGGATTCCATATGTGTTATTTCATAGTTTTGATGCCTTCACTATTATTCTACAATGTAGAAAATAGTCCAAATAAAGAAAAAACCTTGAATGAGTAGGTTTGTCCAACATTTTGACTGGTACTATATATGTCTATGATTGTTAAAACAAAAATCATAGGCTTATTAAAGAAAGCCAAACTGTTGTCCTGCAAAAATTATTTTGTTACATTTTCCAAGTCACTCAATTATTAAAATCGCAGTAATATGGTTGAATATATCGGACAAGTATTATGATTCGTTGTCATATGAAAACCTATAATTTGGATATAGGCTACTGTGCTTTCTATGTATGCTAAAACATGCGTCACGAGCAGTGGCGATTTTAGCTTGTAAATCTTGGTGGGGCAAACTCCCCAAGATGCATACCAGTGAAGACACTACACAACAACACAACACTAAACAATACATGAATTGCACTATAAAGGCACTCTTCACTCTCCTTGGTCAAATAGCCCTTACACAGCTTGGAGGTGTGTTTTGGGTCATTGACTTGTTGAAAAACAAATGATAGTTCCACTAAGCGCAAACCAGATGGGATGGCATATCTCTGCAGAATGCTGTGTAGCCATGCTGGTAAGTGTGCCTTGAATTCTAAATAAATCACTGACAGTGTCACCAGCAAAGCACCATCACATCTCTTCCTCCATGCTTCACGTCGGGAACTACACATGCAGAGATCATCCGTTCACCCACTCTGCGTCTCACAAAGACACGGCGGTTGGAACCAAAAATCTCAAATTTGGACAGATTTCCACCGGTCTAATGTCCATCGTGTTCCTTGACCCAAGCAAGTCTCTTCTTATTGTTGATCTTTAGTAGTGGTTTCTTTGCATCAATTCGACCATGAAGGCCTGATTCACGCATCTCCTCTGAACAGTTGATGTTGAGATGTGTCTCTTACTTGAACTCTGTGAAGCATTATTTGGGCTGCAATATGAGGTGCAGTTAACTCTA
>NC_036853.1:6885665-6888258 GCF_002910315.2 Salvelinus sp. IW2-2015
CGGCGACAAGCGGTGCCCACAAACTGTCAGGGCCTACATAAAGCTGTCCCAACAGCAGAGCTTTTCTTTCAGCACCATGGAGTGAATCCTTACCACCGCTACACCTGTCTATCAGCAGAGCCTTGTCTGGCATCAAAACAATGAATTCAGCCTTGTTTACTGCCTTTTAAAAAACATAGCTGATATGGCGGACTTGCTTAAACAAATGTGGTTTCTACTGACAATTGAGATGTACAAACTATGGCATAAGGGAACGATGAGCGGATAAGAGGCATTCCGTAACTTCGATTAAGACATTAATGAGCAAGCGACGACGGACGTAGTCAATATAACTATGTATTCAGCACTTTTGAATTGTACAGCGACAGAATGCAGAACATGGGCTGCTCTACAGTATTTCCCCTGTACACCAAGTCAGAACCATAGGATAAATAAAGGGGGCATATAAGCAGACAATGACACCATCTCTCTCTTTTTATGAACTTATCCTCTGCAGCAGAGGTAACTCTGGGTCTTCCTTTCCTGTGGCGGTCCTCATGAGAGCCAGTTTCATCATAGCGCTTGATGGTTTTTGCAACTGCACTTGAAGAAACGTTAAAAGTTCTAGAAATGTTCATGKTTGACTGACCTTCATGTCTTAAAGTAATGATGGACTGTCGTTTCTCTTTGCTTAATTGAGCTGTTCTTGCCATAATATGGACTTGGTCTTTTACCAAATAGGGCTATATTCAGTATACCACCCCTACCTTGTCACAACACAACTGATTGGCTCAAACGCATTAAGAAGGAAAGGAATTCCACAAATGAACTTAACAAGGCACACCTTCTTAATTGAAATGCATTCCAGGTGACTACCTCATGAAGCTTGTTGACAGAATGCCAAGAGTGTACAAAGCTGTCATCAAGGCAAAGGGTGGCTACTTTGAAGAATCTCAAATATAAAATATATTTTGATTTGCTTWACACTTTTTTGGTTACTACAGGATTCCATATGTGTTATTTCATAGTTTTGATGCCTTCACTATTATTCTACAATGTAGAAAATAGTCCAAATAAAGAAAAAACCTTGAATGAGTAGGTTTGTCCAACATTTTGACTGGTACTATATATGTCTATGATTGTTAAAACAAAAATCATAGGCTTATTAAAGAAAGCCAAACTGTTGTCCTGCAAAAATTATTTTGTTACATTTTCCAAGTCACTCAATTATTAAAATCGCAGTAATATGGTTGAATATATCGGACAAGTATTATGATTCGTTGTCATATGAAAACCTATAATTTGGATATAGGCTACTGTGCTTTCTATGTATGCTAAAACATGCGTCACGAGCAGTGGCGATTTTAGCTTGTAAATCTTGGTGGGGCAAACTCCCCAAGATGCATACCAGTGAAGACACTACACAACAACACAACACTAAACAATACATGAATTGCACTATAACGGCGACAAGCGGTGCCCACAAACTGTCAGGGCCTACATAAAGCTGTCCCAACACCAGAGCTTTCTTTTCAGCACCATGGAGTGAATCCTTACCACCGCTACACCTGTCTATCAGCAGAGCCTTGTCTGGCATCAAAACAATGAATTCAGCCTTGTTTACTGCCTTTTAAAAAACATAGCTGATATGGCGGACTTGCTTAAACAAATGTGGTTTCTACTGACAATTGAGATGTACAAACTATGGCATAWGGGYACGATGAGCGGATAAGAGGCATTCCGTAACTTCGATTAAGACATTAATGAGCAAGCGACGACGGACGTAGTCAATATAACTATGTATTCAGCACTTTTGAATTGTACAGCGACAGAATGCAGAACATGGGCTGCTCTTACAGTATTTCCCCTGTACACCAAGTCAGAACCATAGGATAAATAAAGGGGGCATATAAGCAGACAATGACACCTCTTACAATATTAGATGATGACATTTCTCAAAATACAGTTTATAGGCTCCACGTGCAGCACAACCGAGTCAGAACAGTAACGTTAAGTGAAATTAAGAGGTGAAAATAGACCAAATTATTAGGGTGAGGCACATGGGCTACTYACAGCTTACTACACAACATACACTTTCGTAGCTACAGTATACATATCTCCCTTGCATAATACATAATTTATGCAGCAGCATACAATACATTTTTGGACTKTTTGGCTTGTGATGTGCTCACTTAAACATCAAATCAAATTGTATTTGTCACATGCGCCGAATACAACAGGTGTAGGTAGACCTTACAGTGAAATGCCTACTTACAAGCCCTTAACCAACAATGCAGTTTTAAGAAAATACATTTTAAAAAGTAAGAGATAAGAATAACAAATAATTGAAGAGCAGCAGTAAATAACAATAGCGGGGCTATATACAGGGGTACCGATAGAGTCAATGTGCGGGGGCTCCGGTGTCGAGGTTATTGAGGTAATATGTACATGTAGGTAGAGTTATTAAAGTAATAATGCATTGATAATAACAGAGAGTAGCAGCAGCGTAGAAGAGGGGGGGGCAATGCAAATAGTCTGGGTGACCATTTGATTAGCTGTTCAGGAGTCTTATGGCTTGGGGGTAGAAGCTGTTTAGAAGCCTCTTGGACCTAGA
>NC_036853.1:6888283-6902098 GCF_002910315.2 Salvelinus sp. IW2-2015
AAACAACGGCATTAAAATCAAGCCACTCTTTCAGCGAATTTATTTTAGGGGCATTAAACATTGAGGCAGTGAGATGCACTATTAAAAGGCTGTTTCAGTAAGCAACACAACAATGAGCCTTCGGGGTCAAACAACAGGGAAAAAACACACGGCATACAACAAACAACAACGCATGCACACCATCTTGTTGTTGAGAGGAGATTTCCCGGTAGTCTCCAAATCAAAGAATACTACGGTATCACCAGACACTGCTCCCATACCCTGGATAAGCAAAGTACAGTCAGTAAAATCGGTACCATTAATCAATGTATGATATCTTCATTATGACTTGACTTTCAGTGATTGAAATAATAGCAATACTCTCCGAAA
This sequence comes from Salvelinus sp. IW2-2015, assembly GCF_002910315.2. Classification (NCBI taxonomy): domain Eukaryota; kingdom Metazoa; phylum Chordata; class Actinopteri; order Salmoniformes; family Salmonidae; genus Salvelinus; species Salvelinus sp. IW2-2015. The sequence continues at coordinate 6,888,653 of NC_036853.1, forward strand.
CCGTTTTTTAAAACAACCGTTGTCAATGATATAAAATAAACAACTGATCAATGGAACATGATCTTACCAAAGAGGACTGCATAACGACGTCGAGGCTGTCAAAATCCTAAATAGTCTCTCAAATCATCCTGTCTGCCGTCGAATGAAGTACCTTTTATATTATAGTGACTCGTAAATAATAGTTTATTCAGGTGGTCATAAGGGATGGGCCACAAGGATAGGCAGGTGGTAAGAGCGAATCGATACTTATTTAAAGGTGCTTTCGTTTCAGGCATTGCTTACTCAACATTAAACAATTGAAAAGACATTCGTGTCGTTAATGAATCATCGTGACATTGGTATAGAAAAGGGCTAAGGGAAGTGAAGAATAACAACTGCAGTCAGATGACTACTTTCAGAAGGATTTCGTCAACACAACGAACAACTGTAGAATATTCCACACACCGTTCGCGTGGTTTCATTCTTTCGGCTGTATGACTCGTGATCAGACGCGTCATTCTGGGTCGTTTTTGTATTTTGAGGGGGGGGGTTGCCTGTTTTGCATTGTATTTTGGCATTAATACTTGTCACATATCAGTTTGCAAACAATGTCAAATATATATTGATTAATAAAGCCGCATACATACATGGTCTCTTTTTTTTTTTCTTGAGTAAGGCAGCTCCAAAATGCAGGTTTCAGCCCAGATCAGTGCTTTCTGTTGGGCGAGCCAAAAAAAATAGGAGCATTGCGCTGTGATTGGCTCGGTGTTCTGTCACTCATGGGGACACTATGTCACCACGAATTGTATGTCCTTAGTAAGGCAGACATCTAGAATTTCAGCCCTTGGGTCCTGCTATAGTGTGCTGTCCAAACACTTAAAAGACACACCCTCGTCCACTTACCTCGCCTTATGCCCTTGGGAAATCCCCGTCACCATCTTGGAGGGTGGTCCAAATAATTAGCAAAACAAGGGAAGTTTCAGCCCTTCAGCCCTCGTTTTTAGTTGGCTTTGCGACTGTACAATTATGTTCACTCTGGGGCCTGAAACTCCACATAACTCAATTCGCGACGATTGTACATCCGCTAAGAAAAGTCAGCGAAAAACCTAAAAACAACATCAATGGATAGTCAACATATAAGTGGAAGTAAAAAACGAGTGCAAAAAGTTAGAAATGTTGCTACTACGTAAAAATTAAATTGTTTTTGTTTGGTTATCTTTTGGAAATTGTAAAAAATAAAACATTTTCCTTCTTACGAAGTTCCGCTAGGCAGCCTAACGTTAGTTAGTTAATTTGCTAGCTGTCATACAGTAGATGTATATTCATAATTATATATTTAATATAAGTAGACATGTACTCATAGTAGACTGTAGGCATATAAAGCACCCACAAGCTACCGTCGGCTGGAAACACAATATCGTGGGATAAGCGAGTGACGAATTTCCGGCCAAGGGTGGTCCATTTAAAAATCATCCTCTCCTCGTCCTCCCTGCAAGTGTATACTCGTCAGACGTCATGATACGTCATCAGAAGTGTCAATGATGGCGCCGGAGGGGATGGCTGCCACCTTATCGGCTCTTAACCAACCATGCTATTTTGTTCGATTTTTTGTTTGTCGTTAACTTGTTTTGTACATAATGTTGCTGCTACTGTCTCTTATGACCGAAAAGAGCTTCTGGACATCAGAACTGCGATTAATCACCTCATATTAGACAAAGAGTTTTTCTTCAATGAGTCGGACGGGAGGAGATATTACAGCTCCCCTACCAGTCCCAGATCCCCGGCATTAGTCGAAAAAGGAAACTGAGATTTCGTGGAAAAAGATCAGGGTGCCTTGTGAGGATCAGGCGACAAGTGGCTAATCTGCCTTTCCTTCTGTCTCGCTAGCTAATGTTCAATCGCTGGAAAATAATGGGACGAACTGAAAGCACGTATATCCTACCAACGAGGACATTAAAAACTGTTTCACCGAGTCGTGGCTGAAAGAAGATATTAAGAAACATACTGGCGGGTTATACACTATCGGCAGGATAGAACAGCAGCCTCTGTGTAGACACGGGGCAGGGACCTTTGCATATATGTAAACAACAGCTGGTGCACGATATCTAAGGAAGTCTCAAGGTTTGCTCGCCTGAGGTAGAGTATCTCATGATAAGCTGTAGACCACACTATCTACCAAGAGATTTTCATCTGTATTTTTCATAGCTGTCTACATACCACCACAGACCGATGCTGGCACTAAAACAGCCACTCAATGAGCTGTATACTGCCATAAGCAAACAGGAAAACGCTCATCCAGAGGTGGCCTCGAGTGGCCAGGACATTAATGGAGGAAATTTAAATACATTTTACCTAATTTCTATCAGCATGTTAAATGTGCAACCAGAGGGGAAAAAAAATTCTAGACCACCTTGACTCCACACACAGAGACGTGTACAAAAGCTCTCCCTCGACCTCCATTTTGCAAATCTTACCATGAATTCTATCCTCCTGATTCCTGCTTACAAGCAAAAATTAAAGCAGGAAGCACCATGACTCAGTCTATAAAAAAAGTGGTCAGATGAAGCAGATGGTAAACTACAGGACTCTTTTGCTAGCACACAGACTGGAATATGTTCCAGGATTCTTCCGATGGCATTAGGAGTACACCACATCAGTCTGGCTTCATCAATAAGTGCATTGATGACGTCCCCCCACAGTGACCGTACATACCCCAACCAGAAGCCTGGATTACAGGCAACATTCGCACTGAGCTAAAGGATAGAGCTGCCGCATTCAAGGAGTGACTCTAACCCAGGAAGCTTATAAAAAATCCCGCTATGCTCTCTGATGAACCATCAAACAGGAAAAGCGTCAATACAGGACGAAGATTGAATGCACAACATCGGCTCCACCGCTCGTCAGATGTGGCAGGGCTTGCAAAATATTACAGACTACAAAGGGAAGCACAGCCGAGAGCTGCCCAGTGACACGACCCTACCAGACGAGCTAAATAACTTCTATGCTCACATTGAGGCAAGTAACACTGAAACATGCATGAGAGCATCAACTGGTCCGGACGACTGTGTGCTCACAGGTCAACATTCATAAGGCTGCATGGGCAGACAGAATACCAGGACGTGTACTCCGAGCATGCGCTGACCAACTGGCTTCACTGACATTTTCAACCTCTCCCTGTCTGAGTCTGTAATACCAACATGTTTCAAGCAGACCCCATAGTCCCTTTGCCCAAGAACACTAAGGTAACCTGCCTAAATGACTACGGACCCGTAGCCCTCACATCTGTAGCCATGAAATGCTTTGAAAGGCTTGTCATGCTCACATCAACACCATTATCCCAGAAACTCTAACCCACTCCAATTTGCATACCGCACCAACAGATCCACAGATGATGCAATCTCTATTGCACTCCACACTGCCCTTTCACACCTGGACAAAAGGAACACCTATGTGAGAATGCTATTCATTGACTACACTCAGTGTACAACACCATAGTGCCATCAAAGCTCATGACTAAGCGAAGGACCGGGACTAAACATCTCCCTCTGCAACTGGATCCTGGACTTCCTGATGGGCCGCCCCCAGGTGGTAAGGGTAGTAACAACACATCAGCCACGCTGATCCTCAAAATGGGGCCCCTCAGGGGCGCTTGCCAGTCCCCCCTGTACTCCCTGTTCACTCATGATTGCACGGCCATTCACGACTCCAACACCACATTCAGTTTGCTGATGACACAACGGTGGTATGCCTGATCACCGACAACAACGAGACAGCCTATAGGGAGGAGGTCAGAAACCTGACAGTGTGGTGCAAAGACAACAACTCTCCCTCAACGTGATCAAGACAAAGATTGTGGACTACAGGAAAAGGAGGACCGAGCACGGCCCCATTCTCACGATGGGCTGTAGTGGAGCAGGTTGAGAGCTTCAAGTACCTTAGCGTCCACATTACCAACAAACTAACATGGTCCAAGCACACCAAAACAGTCGTGAAGCGTTCACGACAAAACCCATTCCCCCTCAGGAGACTGAAAAGATTTGCAATGGGTCCTCAGATCCTCAAAAGGTTTTACAGCTGCACCATCAAGGGGGAATGGGTTTGTTCGTGAACGCTTCACGACTGTTTTGGTGTGCTTGGACCATGTTTGTTTGTTCTCACATAGGTGTTCCCAGTACATCACCAGGGCCAAGCTTCCTGCCATCCAGGACCTCTATAACCAGGCGGTGTCAGAGGAAGGCCCTAAAAATTGACAGACTCCAGCCACCCTAGTCATAGACTGTTCTCTCTGCTACAGTACCGCACAGCAAGCGGTACCGGAGAGCAAGTCTTACAAGGGACTATGGTGGTCTGCTTGAAACATGTTGGTATTACAGACTCAGACAGGGAGAGGTTGAAAATGTCAGTGAAGCCAGTTGGTCAGCGCATGCTCGGAGTACACGTCCTGGTATTCTGTCTGCCCATGCAGCCTTATGAATGTTGACCTGTGAGCACACAGTCGTCCGGACCAGTTGATGCTCTCATGCATGTTTCAGTGTTACTTGCCTKAATGTGAGCATAGAAGTTATTTAGCTCGTCTGGTAGGGTCGTGTCACTGGGCAGCTCTCGGCTGTGCTTCCCTTTGTAGTCTGTAATAGTTTGCAAGCCCTGCCACATCTGACGAGCGGTGGAGCCGATGTTGTGCYARTCAATCTTCGTCCTGTATTGACGCTTTTCCTGTTTGATGGTTCATCAGAGAGCATAGCGGGATTTRTTATAAGCTTCCTGGGTTAGAGTCCCASTCCTTGAAWGCGGCAGCTCTATCCTTTAGCTCAGTGCGAATGTTGCCTGTAATCCAWGGCTTCTGGTTGGGGTATGTACGGTCACTGTGGGGYSGACGTCATCAATGCACTTATTGATGAAGCCAGACTGATGTGGTGTACTCCTCAATGCCATCGGAAGAATCCTGGAACATATTCCAGTCTGTGCTAYCAAAAGAGTCCTGTAGTTTACCATCTGCTTCATCTGACCACTTTTTTATAGACTGAGRCAKTGGTGCTTCCTGCTTTAATTTTTGCTTGTAAGCAGGAATCAGGAGGATAGAATRATGGTKAGATTTGKCAAATGGAGGTCGAGGGAGAGCTTTGTACACGTCTCTGTGTGTGGAGTKAAGGTGGTCTAGAATMTTTTCCCCTCTGGTTGCACATTTAACATGCTGATAGAAATTAGGTAAAARMMATTTAAYTTTCCCTSCATTAAWGTCCRSGGCCACTASGAGSGCKACCTCTGGATGAGCGTTTTCCTGTTTGCTTATGGCAGWATACAGCTCATTGAGTGCTGTTTTAGTGCCAGCATCGGTCTGTGGTGGTATGTAGACAGCTATGAAAAATACAGATGAAAACTCTCTTGGTAGATAGTGTGGTCTACAGCTTATCATGAGATACTCTACCTCAGGCGAGCAAAACCTTGAGACTTCCTTAGATATCGTGCACCAGCTGTTGTTTACATATATGCAAAGGTCCCTGCCCCGTGTCTTACCAGAGGCTGTTTCTATCCTGCCGATAGTGTATAACCCGCCACTGTATGTTCTTAATATCTCTTTCAGCCACGACTCGGTGAAACAGTTTTTAATGTCTCTTGGTAGGATATACGTGCTTTCAGTTCGTCCCATATTTTCCAGCGATTGAACTTAGCTAGCGAGACAGAAGGAAAGGCAGATTAGCCACTTGTCGCCTGATCCTCACAAGGCACCCTGATCTTTTTCCACGAAATCTCAGTTTCCTTTTTCGACTAATGCCGGGGATCTGGGACTGGTAGGGGAGCTGTAATATCTCCCTCCCGTCCGACTCATTGAAGAAAAACTCTTTGTCTAATATGAGGTGATTAATCGCAGTTCTGATGTCCAGAAGCTCTTTTCAGTCATAAGAGACAGTAGCAGCAACATTATGTACAAAACAAGTTACGAACAACACAAAAAATCGAACAAAATAGCATGGTTGGTTAAGAGCCGATAAGGTGGCAGCCATCCCCTCCGGCGCCATCATTGACACTTCTGATGACGTATCATGACGTCTGACGAGTATACACTTGCAGGGCAAGGGACGAGTGAGGAAGGAATGATTTTTAAATGGACCACCCTTGGCCGGAAATTCGTCACTCGCTTATCCCACGATAATTGTGTTTTCAGCCGACGGTAGCTTGTGGGTGCTTTATATGCTTTATATATACAGTCTACTATGAGTACATGTCTACTTATATTAAATATATAATTATGAATATACATCTACTGTATGACAGCTAGCAAATTAACTAACTAACGTTAGGCTGCCTAGCRGGAACTTCTGAAGAAGGAAAATGTTTTATTWTTWKKAWTTRCKAAAYYWWAKCKAAKKAAAAKKWWWTTWAWTTTTMACGTAGTAGCAACATTTCTAACTTWTTTGCARTCGTTTTTACTTCCACTTATATGTTGACTTATCCATTGATGTTGTTTTTAGGTTTTCGCTGACTTTTCTTAGCGGATGTACAATCGTCGCGAATTGAGTTATGTGGAGTTTCAGGCCCCAGAGTGAACATAATTGTACAGTCGCAAAGCCAACTAAAAACGAGGGCTGAAGGGCTGRAAACTTCCCTTGTTTTGCTAATTATTTGGACCACCCTCCAASATGGRGACGGGGATTTCCSCAAGGGCATAAGGCGAGGMTAAGTGGACGAGGGTGTGTCTTTTAAGTGTTTGGACAGCACACTATAGCAGGACCCAAGGGCTGAAATTCTAGATGTCTGCCCTTACTAAGGACATACAATTCGTGGTGACATAGTGTCCCCATGAGTGACAGAACACCGAGCCAATCACAGCGCAATGCTCCTATTTTTTTCTGGCTCGCCCAACAGAAAGCACTGATCTGGGCTGAAACACCTGCATTTTGGAGCTGCCTTACTCAAGAAAACAAAAAAAGAGACCATGTATGTATGCGGCTTTATTAATTCAATTATATATTTGACATTGTTTGCAAACTGATATGTGACAAGTATTAATGCCAAAATAACATGCAAAACAGGCAACCCCCCCCCTCAAAAATACAAAAACGGCCCAGAATGACGCGTCTGATCACGAGTCATTACAGCCGAAAGAATGAAACCACGCGAACGGTGTGTGGAATATTCTACAGTTGTTCGTTGTGTTGACGAAATCCTTCTGAAAGTAGTCATCTGACTGCAGTTGTTATTCTTCACTTCCCTCTAGCCCTTTTCTATACCAATGTCACGATGATTCATTAACGACACGAATGTCTTTTCAATTGTTTAATGTTGAGTAAGCAATGCCTGAAACGAAAGCAACTTTAAATAAGTATCGATTCGCTCTTACCACCTGCCTATCCCTTGTGGCCCATCCCTTATGACCACCTGAATAAACTATTATTTACGAGTCACTATAATATAAAAGGGTACTTCATTCGACGGCAGACAGGATGATTTGAGAGACTATTTAGGATTTTGACAGCCTCGACGTCGTTATGCAGTCCTCTTTGGTAAGATCATGTTCCATTGATCAGTTGTTTATTTTATATCATTGACAAACGGTTGTTTTAAAAAACGGTTTCGGAGAGTATTGCTATTATTTCAATCACTGAAAGTCAAGTCATAATGAAGATATCATACATTGATTAATGGTACCGATTTTACTGACTGTACTTTGCTTATCCAGGGTATGGGAGCAGTGTCTGGTGATACCGTAGTATTCTTTGATTTGGAGACTACCGGATTAGGTATTGTACAAAATATATACCTTTGTTTTTAATATTGTTAGGTTGATAGAGTTCTTTACTGTTTTATGTTAAAAGCCTCTATAATAAAAATTGATGTAGTAGACTTACAGTAGTCTGAGGGGAACAACCACGGGTTGGAAAAGTCCCCAACATCATACTTGAGTAAAAGTAAAGATACTTTAATAATCCATGATTAAAATTAAAGTCGCCCAGTAAAATACTACTTGAGTAAAAGTCTTTGAAGTATTTGAGTTTTAAATATAGTATACTTAAGTATCAAAAGTAAATGTAATTGCTAAATGTATAGTTAAGTATCAAAAGTAAAAGTATAAATAATTAAAAATTCCTTCAGCAAACCAGACGGCACAATTTCCGTGATTATTTTTATTTTTTTTACGTATAGCCAGGGACACACTCCAACACTCAGACATAATTTACAAATAAATAATTTGTGTTTAGTGAGTCGGTCAGATCAGAGGCAGTAGAGATGACCAGGGAATGGGATGTTCTCMAGATAAGTGTGTGAATTGGACCATTTTTCAGTCCTGCTGAGTACTTTTGGGTGTCAGAGAAATTGTATGGAGTAAAAAGTACATTATTTTCTTTAGGAAGGTAGTGGASTAAAAGTTGTAAAYAAATATAMAAATAGCAAAGTAAAGTGCAGATACCCCAAAAGACAACTTAAGTAGTACTTTAAAGTATTTTAATTTAAGTACTTTACACCACTGGTAATAACAGCTTTGTTGTTGTTGCATTTCCCCTTTTAGTAGTAGACTATACACACAAAGTATTGTAAATGTTAGAGCTAAGAAACCCTGTATACATTACAATTCAGGAACTTTCTTTTGACTACTTTTAAAGCAAATGTATTTACAGAATATTTGTGACAAAGATGTGCGTGGGTGTTTATAGCGTGACAATTTGATCCCTGCTTTCTCTATTAACGAAAGTGATGTGTGAAAACGAGTTTCTGATGTTGCGCAATATCTACTGGCTCACTTGATGGTCCAGGATAGCTATGTTCTCATATTTATCATCAATAAACCATATTATTTATGAGCCATTCACAATAGCAACAATCAACGTAGCCTTAACAAACCATTGGAAATAGAGCAACATGACACATGAGCCTGTGCTGGTATTATGATAAGGTATTATTATGAACTGCACACTATGGGCCCGATTCAGACTTAGAAAAGGTATGCCTTTCTWWTGCACTTCTCAGTAGCTGGTATTCAGACTTAACTTYTGTAGGTGCGTAACGGGGTTTCAGGCGTGGTTCCCTTGCGTGCGCTGAATAAATGTAATTCAACCGCTGACAACCCTCCCACTTGCTGGCCATCAGATTTTCATGTGGAGTTTTCATTCAGTAGGGTTTATTTATCTACAGCCATCCCTTTAAATMTGGTGTACCTTTAATTAGAATTTGTATCGACAGACTCATATACTAGAATATATGGAATGGTTSTGAATATTAGGGATCGATTTTTTATTTTTTATTTGACCTTTATTTAACTAGGCAAGTCATTTAAGAACACATTCTTATTTACAATGACGGCCTACCCCGGCCAAACCCGCACGACGCTGAGCCAATTGTGCGCTGCCCTATGGGACTCCCGATCACGGCCGGTTGTGATACAGCCTGGATTAAAGGAAGCCACGTAAAGACACATATTCTTCTTAATCTTCTTGACAGCACCAATTGGTAGATTTAAAAAAAATACTCTGATATTGTATTTAGGGTTTGGAAAGTATTCATTCAAAGTATTTACGAACAAAATATAATGGTGAATCAAAAATAGTGGTTTGATTCATCCTGAAAGTTGCCATATTCAWATGTTCCAACTCTTGAAATATTGGAAGATGAGAAAAGTGTACAATAGGGGTTGAACAGTAGTCCTATAAATCTACCCAAATAATACTAATTCCTCCCTAACCATGGAACTGTTGAGGAAAACGTACTGTACAGTCGTCAGTTATAAAGTTGAGGAAACTAACACTAAAGAGACAGTTATAAATGTGAGAAACTATACACTAGAGTGACAGTTATAAATGTAAGGAAACTAACACTAAAGAGAGAGTTATAAATGTGAGGAAACTATAACACTAGAGTGACAGTTATAAATGTAAGGAAACTAACACTAAAGAGAGAGTTATAAATGTGAAGAAACTAACACTAAAGTAACAGTATAAATGTGAAGAAAACTAACACTAAAGTGACAGTTATAAATGTAAGGAAACGAACACTAAAGTGACAGTTATAAAGTTGAGGAAACTAACACTAAAGTGACATTTATAAATGTGAGGAAACTAACTAAAAGACAGTTATAAATTGAAACAACACTAAAGAGACAGTTATAAATGTGAAGAAACTAACACTAAAGAGACAGTTATAAAATGTGAAGAAACTAACACTAAAGTGACAGTTATTTAAAGTTGAGGAAACTAAACACTAAAGTGACATTTATAAATGTGAGGAAACTAACACTAAAGAGACAGTTATAAATGTGAAGAAACTAACACTAAAGAGACAGTTATAAATGTGAAGAAACTACACTAAAGGCACAGTTATAAATGTATGGATCTAACACTAAAGTGACAGTTATAAATGTGAGGAAACTAACACTAAGAGACAGTTATAAATGTATGGATCTAACACTAAAGTGAGTTTAAATGTGAGGAAACTAACACTAAAGAGACAGTTATAAATGTGAGGAAACTAACACTAAAGAGACAGTTATAACTGTGAAGAACTAACACTAAAGAGACAGTTATAAATGTGAGGAAACTAACACTAAGAGACAGTTATAAACGTGAAGAAAACTAACACTAAAGAGACAGTTATAAATGTAAGGAAACTAACACTAAGTGACAGTTCTAAATGTAAGGAAACTAACACTAAAGAGACAGTTATAAACGTGAAGAAACTAACACTAAAGAGACATTTAAAACGTGAAGAAACTAACACTAAAGAGACAGTTATAAACGTGAAGAAACTAACACTAAAGAGACAGTTATAAACGTGAGGAAACTAACACTAAAGGGACAGTTATAAATGTGGAAAACTAACACTAAAGAGACAGTTATAAATGTGAAAAACAGTAAAGTGACAGTTATAAATGTGAAGAAACTAACACTAAAGAGACAGTTATAAATGTGAAGAAACTAACACTAAAGTGACAGTATAAATGTGAAGAACTAACACTAAAGTCACAGTTATAAATGTGAGGAAACTAACACTAAAGAGAGAGTTATAAATGTGAGAAACTAACACTAAAGAGACAGTTATAAATGTGAGGAAACTAACACTAAAGTGACAGTTATAAATGTACTGTATGTATAGTGGCTAATATTTAGCATGAACAAATTGGGGAAAAATACTGTGAAAAGTCCAGACAATTATACTGAACCAAATATAAATGCAACATGTAAAGTGTTGCATGGATCTGTACACAATTCCTGGAAGCTAAAAATGTCCCAGTTCTTCCATGACCTGCATATCACCACATGTTTGAGATGCTCTGGATCGACGTGTACGACTGCGTGTTCCAGTTCCCGCCGTTGAAGTGGAGTGGAGATTTGTCGGAGATTTGGAGATTTGTCGGAGATTTGGAGATTTGTCGCACTGCATGTGGCAAATGTCACACCAAATACTGACTGGTTTTCTGATCTACGCCCTACTTTTTTTTAAAGGTATCTGTGACCAACAGATGCATATCTGTATTCCCAGTCATGTGAAATCCATAGATTAGGGCCTAATGAATGTATTTCAATGGACCGATTTCCTTATAAACATCGTTGTGTTTATATTTTTGTTCCGTGTCAAACATTCTAGAAATCATAAAACAACTCTGTAGGTTTGGCGCTGTACTGTCATGGCTACAGAAGCCTATAGCGGGGATCTCCACATTTCATCCCTGCAAGTTATGAGGCCAGAATTTCATAAACGTCACAGTGGAAAAGGTGATATGTTGATATGCTTCTGTTTGCTGCCATATGACTGGTTTCACATTTGTCTCCACATTTGTTTCCAGCGATCATACGGCTATATTTACAATCCCCCTTATCCAAACAGCTTAATCATTTACCTAGCTCTTATCAATAGCTCTTATCAATAGCTCTTATCAATTAGTAAATTACAGTGCATGGATAATGGTGTTATTTCTATTAGGGGGGGAAAGGAAAGTAGATGTTATTCCACTTGGAACAGACAGGTTGCTTGACTTTATTCATCGTGCGTAAAGGTGAATTATGAGGGAATCAAGTCATGGTCAGAATACGGTGTATCTGTAGGACACACCTCCTCCACCTCCTTTGATCTCCACCCCAAACGAATAGCGGGTGAATAGCATTATCTCATGCTTAAATTCAAGGTCAGAAATATGTGTAGGYAAAAAAGTGCATAAAAAGGGAATTATGTTCCACTTACCTACAATTTACCTCAGGTCAAAATTCCACCTCTATTAGAATACAGGTGCTGCATTACTCATAAATGTTTTTGACACAGAACCAAAAGGTCTTCTCCTACAGGGATGGCCGAGGCACACTTTATTGTTTTAGTTACCACCTCTGTTCATATTTCACATGTGAATCCAGCCTTGTCACAATACTGGCAAGTATTCAACCTACTAACCAATAACCCTAACCCCTCCTAACCTTAACCCAACTGTGAATAGAGTTTAACAGGGCATAAGGGTAAACGGTACTGTCCTTTAAATGTGACGGAATCTCCATCTACCTCCATAGACACATCCGTGTGTGACATCATCCAGCTGTCGGCCATCAGCGGGGAGAGGACATTCAACGTGTACTCTGTTCCTCGTTGCYACATGACGGACGAGGCCTCCAGTGTCACAGGGTTCACCGTCAGGGACCACCGGACCCTGCTCCTACACGGTCGACGGGTGGAAACCATCCCCCTCAGGGAGGCCCTCACCTCCTTCATCTCCTTCCTCAGCTCCTTCCACGAGCCCCTGCTGGCGGCCCACAATGCCCGGCGCTTCGACTGTCCCGTGCTGGCCAGGGCTCTGAGGAAATGCTCCCTGATGGACGAGTTCCAGGAAGTAGTGTCTGGTTTCCTAGATACTTTCAGGATTAGTAAGGAGATGTTTCCATCCACACGGGCCGGGTACTCTCAGAAGTCCTTGGTGAGGGTGTTCCTCAAGAAGACGTACGAGGCTCACAACGCCTTGGAGGATGTCAAGGCCCTGCAGGAGCTCTATCAAAAATGGAGTCCCAGCCAGGAACTGGTGCGCCGTCACACCTTCCCCCTGCAACATGCCTCTAACCCATACACTAGAAGGGTTTTCTGATCGAGGGAAGCATCTGTAAAAAAAAAATATATATAATAATATTTTATTACACATGCAGGTTTTTTCAGTGTTTTCACACTGTATTTCCACAGTTACTTGTTTCTGATTGAGGGAAGCATCTGTAAAAAAAAAAATTACATATAATATTTTATTACACACGCAGGTTTTTTGTGTGCCCTGGTCTTTCCTGTGCATATAGTACTTTTGTGGAGGATCTTGTCCACAGTATAAAAATAAGAAAATGTAACTGTAATATTGTCATGTACAATTTTAGCAAACAATAATCATGTGGTAGCGTGTGTAAAAAAAAAAATGTAAACATGCTTTATAAAATTGTAATATTTGAAAATGGTTATTAATTAAAGTCTGAAACAGGTTTAGGATTTTTGTTGTCTTCTTGGTTCCACTGTAAACAT
>NC_036853.1:6903740-6939588 GCF_002910315.2 Salvelinus sp. IW2-2015
AAAATATTACAATTTTATAAAAGCATTGTTTAAAAAAAATTTTTACAACACGCTACCACATGTATGATATTGTTTGTAAATTGTAATACACGCAATACATTGTTACACAAGATGGAGCCACAACATCAGCTTTTTTTTAGCTGCAGTTGCATCTAAGAAGAGTGGTTGGTTTTCTATTGAAATCACTGGTGTCTTATCGAGATGGCGAATAAAACTTCTTAATTTATTCAGGTCTTATTTGTGATAATTCAGTGTTACTGGGATATTACTGATCAACAGGAGTTTTTTCTTTTAATGATAATGTAAGATGAGTGAGTGTCTTTTATCAAAATGAAAACTGTTTTGCTCACTTACGTCTTCTTCTTGTGGCAGAGAAGCGTGGGCATCAATGTGTCTCATTGAACTGACTTGGAACGTAGGCAAACACCTTGTCTGAGTGTTCTGTCTCTAGATGAGATTCTGCAGGAGGAATAAAAGTTATTAACTCCATTTCTAATATTTTGTTTTTTTCGGATAATATGGGTTGGTGAAAAATCACTCACAACCAAGGAGAGATGAGAGAGAAGAAAGACAGAGAGAGGTCACCTAGGATATGGATAAAGTCCCAATCAACAACTCTATGGGATTGGAAAGACATGACTAAAGAACATAATACAATTATCACTTCAATGTCCAAATGAAAACCTGACTTACACGCTGTCAACAATAAACTTGACTTCAATGCTCAAATAAAACACTGACTCTCAATTTCAAAAATAAACCTGACTTACTGGTCAATAACACTGAGCCACTATATTACAGTTACTTTTCTTATTTTTATACTGTGGACAAGATCTCCACAAAGTATATATGCACAGGAAGACCAGGGCACACAAAAAACCTGCGTGTGTAATAAAATATTATATGTTTTTTTTTTTCAGATGCTTCCCTCATCAGAAAAAGTAACTGTGGAAATACAGTGTGAAAAACTGAAAAAACCTGCATGTGTAATAAAATATTATTATAATATATTTTTTTAAGATGCTTCCCTCAATCAGAACCTTCTAGTGTATGGGTTAGAGGCTGTTGCAGGGGAAGGTGTGACGGCGCACCAGTTCCTGGCTGGGACTCCATTTTTGATAGAGCTCCTGCAGGGCCTTGACATCTCTCAAGGCGTTGTGAGCCTCGTACGTCTTCTTGAGGAACACCCTCACCAAGGACTTCTGAGAGTACCCGGTGTGTGGATGGAAACATCTCCTTACTAATCCTGAAAGTATCTAGGAAACCAGACACTACTTCCTGGAACTCGTCCATCAGGGAGCATTTCCTCAGAGCCCTGGCCAGCACGGGACAGTCGAAGCGCCGGGCATTGTGGGCCGCCAGCAGGGGCTCGTGGAAGGATCCGAGGAAGAGATGAAGGAGGTGAGGGCCTCCCTGAGGGGGATGGTGTCCACCGGTACCGTGTAGGAGCAGGGTCCGGTGGTCCCTGACGGTGAACCTGTGACACTGGAGGCCTCGTCCGTCATGTGCAACGAGGAACAGAGTACACGTTGAATGTCTCTCGCTGATGGCCGACAGCTGGATGATGTCAACACGGATGTGTCTATGGAGGTAGATGGAGATTCCGTCACATTTAAGGACAGTACCGTTTACCCTTACTGTTAAACTCTATTCACAGTTGGGTTAAGGTTAGGAGGGGTTAGGGTTATTGTTAGTAGGTTGAATACTTGCCAGTATTGTGACAAGGCTGGATTCACATGTGAAATATGAACAGAGGTGGTAACTAAAACAATAAAGTGTGCCTCGGCTTCCCTGTAGGAGAAGACCTTTGGTTCTGTGTCAAAAACATTTATGAGTAATGCAGCACCTGTATTCTAATAGAGGTGGAATTTTGACCTGAGGTAAATTGTAGGTAAGTGGAACATAATTCCCTTTTTATGCACTTTTTTCCCTACACATATTTCTGACCTTGAATTTAAGCATGAGATAATGCTATTCACCCGCTATTCGTTTGGGGAGGAGATCAAAGGAGGTGGAGGAGGTGTGTCCTACAGATACACCGTATTCTGACCATGACTTGATTCCCTCATAATTCACCTTTACGCACGATGAATAAAGTCAAGCAACCTGTCTGTTCCAAGTTGAATAACATCTACTTTCCTTTCCCCCCCAATAGAAATACACACATTATCCATGCACTGTAATTTACTAATTGATAAGAGTATGATAAGAGCTATTGATAGAGCTAGGTAAATGATTAAGTGTTTGGATAAGGGGATTGTAAATATAGCCGTATGATCGCTGGAAACAAATGTGGAGACAAATGTGAAACCAGTCATATGGCAGCAAACAGAAGCATATCCACATATCACCTTTTCCACTGTGACGTTTTGAAATTCTGGCAGCAGGGATGAAATGTGGAGATCCCGCTATAGGCTTCTGTAGCCATGACAGTACAGCGCCAAACCTACAGAGTTGTTTTATGATTTCTAGAATGTTTTACACGGAACAAAATATAAACACAACGATGTTTATAAGGAAATCGGTCCATTGAAATACATTCATTAGGCCTAATCTATGGATTTCACATGACTGGGAATACAGATATGCATCTGTTGGTCACAGATACCTTTAAAAAAAGTAGGGGCGTAGATCAGAAAACCAGTCAGTATTTGGTGTGACCATTTGCCACATGCAGTGCGACAAATCTCCAAATCTCCGACAAATCTCCAAATCTTCCGACAAATCTCACTCCCACTTCAACGGCGGGAACTGGAAACAGCAGTCGTACACAGTCGATCCAGAGCATCTCAAACATGCTGGTGAGTATGCAGGTCATGGAAGAACTGGGACATTTTTAGCTTCCAGGAATTGTGTACAGATCCATGAACACTTTACATGTTGCATTTATATTTTGGTTCAGTATAATTGTCTGGACTTTTACAGTATTTTTCCCAATTTGTTCATGCTAAATATTAGCCACTATACATACAGTACATTTATAACTGTCACTTTAGTGTTAGTTTCCTCACATTTATAACTGTCTCTTTAGTGTTAGTTTCTACATTTATAACTCTTCTTTTAGTGTTAGTTTCCTCACATTTATAACTGTGACTTTAGTGTTGTTTCTTCACATTTATAACTGTCACTTTAGTGTTAGTTTCTTCACATTTATAACTGTCTCTTTAGTGTTAGTTTCTTCACATTTATAATGTCACTTTACTGTTAGTTTCCTCACATTTATATGTCTTTAGTGTTAGTTTCTTCACATTTATAACTGTCACTTTAGTGTTAGTTTCCTCACGTTTATAACTGTCTCTTTATGTTGTTTCTCTTCACGTTTATAACTGTCTCTTTAGTGTTAGTTTCTTCACGTTTATAACTGTCTCTTTAGTGTTGTTTCTTCACGTTTATAACTGTCTCTTTAGTGTTGTTTCCTTACATTTAGAACTGTCACTTTAGTGTTAGTTTCCTTACATTTATAACTGTCTCTTTTAGTGTTAGTTTCTTCACGTTTATAACTGTCTCTTTAGTGTTAGTTTCCTCACATTTATAACTGTCTTTTAGTGTTAGTTTCTTCACGTTTATTAACTGTCTCTTTAGTGTTAGTTTCCTCACATTTATAACTGTCTCTTTAGTGTTAGTTTCCTCACATTTTAACTGTCACTTTAGTGTTAGATCCATACATTTATAACTGTCTCTTAGTGTTAGTTTCCTCACATTTATAACTGTCACTTTAGTGTTAGATCCATACATTTATAACTGTGCCATTTATGTTAGTTTCTTCACATTTATAACTGTCTCTTAGTGTTAGTTTCTTCACATTTATAACTGTCTCTTTAGTGTTAGTTTCCTACATTTAAATGTCACTTTAGTGTTAGTTTCCTCAACTTTAATAAATGCTCACTTTAGTGTAGTTTCTTCACATTTATAACTGTCTCTTAGTGTTGTTTCTTCACATTTATAACTGTCTCTTTAGTGTTAGTTTCTTCACATTTATAACTGTCTCTTTAGTGTTAGTTCCTCACATTTATAAATGTCCTTATTAGTGTTAGTTTTCCTCAACTTTATAACTGTCACTTTAGTGTTCGTTTCCTTACATTTATAACTGTACTTTAGTGTTAGTTTCTTCACATTTATAACTGTTACTTAGTGTTAGTTTCTTCACATTATAATCTCTCTTTAGTGTTAGTTTTCCTTACTTTATAACTGTCACTCTAGTGTTATAGTTTCCTCACATTTATAACTCTCTCTTTAGTTAGTTTCCTTAATTTAATAACTGTCACTCTAGTGTTATAGTTTCTCACATTTATAACTGTCTCTTTAGTGTTAGTTTCCTACAACTTTATAAACTGACGACTGTACAGTACGTTTTCCTCACATTCCAATGGTTAGGGAGGAATTAGTATTATTTGGTGATTTATAGACTACTGTTCAACCCCTATTGTACACTTTTCTCATCTTCCAATATTTCAAGAGTTGGAACATATGAATATGGCACACTTTCAGGATGAATCAAACCCACTATTTTTGATTCACCATTATATTTTGTTCGTAAATACTTTGAATGAATACTTTCCAAACCCTAAATACAATATCAGAGTATTTTTTTTAAATCTACCAATTGGGCTGTCAAGAAGATTAAGAGAATATGGTCTTTACGTGCTTCTTGAATCCAGGCTGTATCACTACAACCGGCCGTGATCGGGAGTCCCATAGGGCAGCGCACAATGGCTCAGCGTCGTGCGGTTTGGCCGGGTAGGCCGTCATTGTAAATAAGAATGTGTTCTTAAATGACTTGCCTAGTTAAATAAAGGTAAAATGGTTATTAATTAAAGTCTGAAACAGGTTTAGGATTTTTGTTGTCTTCTTGGTTCCACTGTAAACATATATGAAGAACTATATTAACTTTTAACATGGCACACCTGTTGATTGAAATGCATTCCAGGTGACTACCTCATGAAGCTGGTTGAGAGAATGCCAAGAGTGTGCAAAGCTGTCATCAATGCAAAGGGTGGCTATTTGAAGAATCTCAAATATAAAATATATTTTGATTTGTTTAACCCTTTTTTGATTACTACATGATTCCATATGTGTTATTTCATAGTTTTGATGTCTTCACTATTATTCTACAATGTAGAAAATAGTAAAAAGTAGTGTATATAGTGTGTATATTTAGTGTATATTTTCAAAGGAAAAGCTAAGAACATTAACAACTTCGTAGTTAAGAACACTTCTTAGGGCTAGGCCCTTTTTTCTCCACTTCCTGTCTGAATGACGTTKCCAAAGTAAACTGCCTGTAGCTCAGGCCCTGAATCCAGGATATAGATACAATTGGTACCATTGGAAAGGAAACACTTTGAAGTTTGTAGAYGTGTTAAAATAATGTAGAAGAATATAACACAATAGATATAGTATGAGAWAATCCAAAGGAAAACCAACCAGAATTTTTTTTTGAGAGACCAACCTCTTAGAACTTCAAGASAAAGGTCATATTGAAAATTAGCTCCCTGGATGCAATTCKTATGGCTTCCACAGGGTGTCAGCAGTCTATGTTCAAGGTTTCAGGCTTATAACTTTAAAAATGAATAAGAAATATCAGTTTTTGCAGAAGGACACAGTCTTGGAAATTCGTGTTTGCGCGCACTATGAAGACATTACGCACCTGCTAAAATCGGTTTCCTATTGAACATTTTTTTATTTTTTATTTCCACCTTTATTTACCATGGTAGGCAAGTTGAGATAACAAGTTCTCACTTTACATGGACCTGGCCAAATAAGGCAAGCAGTTCGACACATATCAAACAACACAGATACACATGGAGTAAAACAAACATACAGTCAATAATACAGTATAAAAATAAGTCTATATAGCAATGTGAGGCAAATGAGTGAGATAAGGAAGGTAAAGGGAAAAAAAAGGCCATGGTGGCGAAGTAAATTGAATATAGCAAGTAAACACTGAAATGGTAGATTTGCAGTGGAAGAATGTGCAAAGTAGAGATAGAATAATGTTGGGTGAAAGGCGCAATAAATAAATAATCAGTAGGGGAGAGCATACTTCTTTCCGTAAGAAATATTATAGTTTGATTACACTTTTAGGGTATCTGAGGAGTAAACTAGGAAACATATTTGACTTGTTGAAACAAAGTTTAGGGCTAGATTTTCAATTCCTTTTCTGCATGTTGAACAAAGTGGATTACTCAATACGATGGCGCAACTAAACAGACTTTTTGGATATAAAGAAGGATTTTATCTAACAAAACGACACTATGTTATAGCTGGGAACCTTTGGATGACAAATCAGAGGAAGTTTTCAGAAAGTAAGTGAATATTTAATCGTTATTTGTGAATTATGAAACCTGTGCTGGTGGAAAATATTTTGATGTGGGGCGCGTCCTCAAACAATCGCATGGCGTGTTTTGCTGTAATAGCTACTGTAAATCGTATAAGTGCAGTTAGATTAACAGAATTTAAGCGTTCAGCCGATATAATAACACTTATAGTAGATAAATGTTTAAAATCCATATTATTTATGATTATTTATTTGAAATTGCGGCCTTCCAGTTTCACCGAAGTTGTCCCTCTTAACGGGACCCGTAGCCCAAGGAAGATTTATTAAGGACACTATATAAATCATGGAACTATAAAATATGGAACACTATTAAATGTACGGTTCCTGGACTGTTTTATGTTGTTTTTGTATGTGTTTCAGGCTATGATGTGTTTTGGGGGTGGGCCAAGTCTATGTTATCCTGTTTCTAAGTTGGTTTTGGTTGCCTGGTAATGCCTCTTATTAGAAGGACAGGTAGGTTTGCGTTTTCCTCTAGATTAGAGGATGTCATATTTAGGTAGGCTTCTCACTGTTTGTTTGTGGTGATTGTTTTCCGCTGTCAGTGTTTTGTTCGCAACCATAGGGACGTTCGGTTGGTTTTTGTTCATTTCTCGTATTTAAGTGTAGGCTATTTTCTTGTTCGTTCGTTCTGCGCGTGTTTTAGTAGATCGTCGTACTAAGTCTGTCTAACTTTCGTTTGTGTTCTTTTGTTATTTATTTCAAGTATAGTTTGCTTTTCGTTGTCTTGTAATTAAATTCATCAGTATTACAACCGCTGCGCTTGTTGTCGATCAACTACTCCTCTCTTCTTATGAAACGAGAGAGAGGACCGCCCGTTAAGAATCACCCACCATACCAAGCCAACAGGTGAGTCAAACGATGAGTAAGGACAGGAGAAGAAGGAGCAATGGACATGGACGATTTTTGGATGGAAAAGGGTGTCTCACATGGGAGGAGATCCTGAGCTGTTAGAGATCGCCTCCATGGGAACAGCTGGAGGCTACTGAGGAGAGCAGAGGCTACCGGAGAGAGCAGGAACCGGAGCTATGAGGGAACGGTTGGCATCGGAACCCAAAAAGCCCGTAAAGTAATTCCCAAAAATTTTCTTGCGGGGGGGGTAGGGGTAGTGGGCCAAGGGCAGGTCGGAGACCTGCGCCCACTTCCAGGCTTACCGTGGAGAGCGGTGAGTACGCGGCATGCGCGCCGTGTTCCGCAGTAGAGGCGACGGTCTCCTGTACGCGGAGTGCATAGCCCAGTGGCGGGTTATTCCACGCTCCCCGCACTGTCGGCTAGGAGTGGGTATTAGCAAGGTGTCATGAGGCCGGCTCACGCGTCTGGCTCCGTGCGTTCTCCTCGGGCCGGCATACCATGCAACCGGCCTTACGCATGGTTTTGCCCGTTGCCACACTAGCCGCGTGCGGGTTATTCCACCTCCCCGCACTAGGTCGGCACCGGGAGCATTCAACCAGGTAAGTTGGGCAGGCTCAATGCTCAAGAGAGCCAAGTAGGCGCCTGACGTCCGGATTTGCGGCGCCACCTCCCGTCCCAGCCTGAGCGACCTACTAAGTACTAATTAGCATAGTGTACACAGTGGTCTCCTAGCCCTGTTCCTCGCCCACGCACTCTCCCTGTAGTTGCGTGTAATCTAGCCCGTGCCTCCAGTAGTCGGCCCACGCACTACAGCTACCATTGCGTTCTTCAGAGCCGTGTACACACTGTTTTCTCTCCCTAACTAATCCTGAGTGGCTTTCCTCAGCCCGCGTCCCCAGGCCGTACCATTGCTCATATTATAGATGTGCTTTGAGAATTACAGTGTGCCCTGTCCCTGCTCCCACGCACTAGTATGAAGGTGCGGTAGTTTTAGCGGTGCTACATTCCGGCACCACGCACCAGGTATAGCGGCATATGGCTGACATGTCCACAGGACATCTAAGTCGTCGGCATAGCCATTCCCTGCGTTAGCATCCCAGCGCCATTGAGCGCATCCCGTCTCCCAGCGCCAATCTGAGCAAATCGGGTCTCACTCAGCGCCGGCTCTCCCGCATTGAGCCCATTCCGTCTCCGCCATCATGAGCCATGTCTAAAGCGCCTCTGCTCCGCATGAGCCGTGCCAAAGCGCCACCTGCATAGCTGCAGCCCTGCATGCCTAAGAGCCGTCCGCAGACAGGAGCCGCTAGAGCGCTCCGCAGACAGGAGCCGCTAGAGTCCCGTCACAGGTGCAGACCGAACCGGGATCTGCAAGCCGCCAACCCAAGATCCAGGCCGCAACCAGTCTGCAGACCCAACCATACAGGATCTGCAGAGGCGCAACCAGACAGGATCTGCCAGACCGCCAAGCGTACGCAGACGCACGACAGATCTGCCAGAGCCGGCCCGTCGCAGAGCCTCAGAACGAGGACTGCCACAGAGCGTCAGCGAGCCATGACTGCCAGAGCGTCAAGAGAGCATGAGCAGCAGAGCCGTAGGCGCATGAGCAAGCCATGCCGTCAGCCTTGCCATAGCAGCCAGAGCCCGTCACCTGCATGCCAGTGAGCTCAGCCTCAGAGCGTCGAAGCCGTGCAGCCGTGAAGCGTCGCCTGAATGAGCCGTCGAGAGCCGTAGCCTGCCATGACGTCGAGAGCGGTCAGCCCTGCCCCAAATGGAGCGGTCGAGAAAAGGCCGTCCAAACCAGCCATGGAAAAAAAAAGCGTCGAAGAAAGGCCGTTCAGTCAGGATCTGGCATGAGCATATCAGCGGATACCTGCCCCTTGTCCGGCTGGCCCTTGTCCCGTGCTGCCTTTGTCCGCGTGGCTGGTCCTTATCCGGTGCTGCCCCTTATCCCGAGGCTGCCTCCTTGTCCGTGCTGCCTTAGTTCCGCGTGCGCCCTTTGTCCCGCTGCTGCCCTTGTCCCGTGCTGCCCCTTGTCCTGGTTGCTGGCCCTTTCCGCGTGTGCTGCCCCTTTTCCCCTGTGCTGCGCGTTATTTAGCGATGTTCGTTTTAGGAGTGGTCATTGGGAATGGAGGGGGGAAGACAAAGGGGGAGTGACTTTGGTGGTGTGGGGAAGCGTCCAGACCGGAGCCACCACTGTGGTCAACGTCCCACCCAGACCCCTCCTGGACTTTGCCGTTGCTGTGCCCGGCGTTCGCACTTGAGGGGGGGTTCTGTAACGTCCTGACTGTTTATTAGTGTTGTTATTGTTGATGTGTTTAGGTTCAGGGCATGTGTTTTGGGTGGGCAAGTCTATGTATCGTGTTTTATGTGGTTTTGGGTTGCCTGGTATGGTCTTCTGAATTAGAGGCAGGTGGTTTGCTGTTGTTCCTCTAATTAATGAAGTCATATTTATGGTAGGGGCTTTCTCACTGTTTGTTTTTGGGTGATGTCTTCCGTGTCCCAGTGTTTTGTCCGCACCATACGGACTGTTGGCTTTGTTTTTTGTTTATCTGTCAATTTTATGTTGTAGGCTATTTATCTTGTTCGTTCCTCTTCTGCGTTGTTTATATTCCAGTTCGTCCTATAGTCTGTTCTTACTTCGTTTTGTATTTTGTTAGTTTATTCAAGTATAGTTTGTTTCGTTTGTCTTGTATTTAAAATTCATCATGTATTCACAACCCGCTGCGCCTTGGTTCGATCACTACTCCTCCTCTTCTTTGAAGAGAGATGAGGACACTGCCGTATTAAATAACCAATATGGAACACTATAACACTATGACACTATAAATATGAAACATTATAACAATATGGAACACTATAAGAATATGGAAACACTATAACAATTGGACACACTATAAAATATGGACACACTTAAATTGACACTATACATATGGAACACTATAACAATATGGAACACTATAATATGGAAACACTATAAAATAATGGAACACTATACATATGGAACACATAAAAATAGGAACCACCAATAACAATATGACAATCGTATAAAATTGGAAACCTATACAATATATGGAAACTATACATTATGGACACAAACATATTGAAATAACATCGAACACTATAAAATAATGGAACACTATATTGTATAGTGTTCCATATGGTTTATAGTGTGATACGTTTCAAATTTTCTTCCATATTGTTATAGTTGTTCACATGTTTTTCGTGTATAGTGTTCCATAATAGTTATCAGGGGTGTCCATATTTTTCATGTGTTTATATCATCATTTTATAGTAGTATGCTTGTTCAGCATATAGTTATAGTGTTCCATATATTTATAGTGTTCCATTAGTTCTGTGTTAATCTATAGTTATAGTGTCTGTTCATATAGTTATTAGTTTCCAATTCCAAATATATTAATAAGTGTTCACATATCATATAGTGTTCCTGCATATGATTGAGATTCGCATTAGATAAGTGTACTTGTTTTTATGATCACTTTGTTCCATCATTGTCTAATTAGTTGTTGAATCGAGTGTAATGCCCATAGATATGGAACTATATTTGGAACACTATAAACATATGGAACAACTATAACACATATGGAAACATATAAACAATATGGAAACTTACAATATGGAAGAAAGAAGTATTCTAAAACACTAGATATACAATATGGAACATATAACAATATGGAAGAAATGAAACGTATTCTACACGATAACATATGGAACACACTATAAACAATATGGGAAGAAATGAAACGTATTCTAACAACGATAAATATGGAAACTATAACAATTGGAAGAAATAACGTATTCTACACAATAAACAATATGGAACTAAACTGAAGATGAATTCTATACATTATTACATCGTAACACATTGGAAAATGAAACGTATTCTATACAGCATAACAATATGGAACATATATAACAATATGAAGAACATGGTATGACCCTTATAAAAATATGAACACTATAAATTGGAACACTATATACTAATAGGAACATAACATGACATATAACAAATATGGAAGAAATGAAACGTATTCTCACCATAAACAATAAATTGGAACACTATAACAATTGAAAAAATGAAACGTATTCTACATGAACCGAATATCCCCCTAAAAGCACAACCTCTGGAACAATCCTAGGATAGCTTTTCAGAATTCACAGATAAATTGGTCTACATGGAAAACTATAAAGGCATAGAAACCGTAAATGACTTAGTAGCAGGAAATACATTTATTTCAATGACAGAATTAAAAAAGCAATTTTGGATTGATACATGCAATTTATGAGTTTCATATCACGGAAATTCTGTTTGAAATCGTTTGGACATCAGAGAAACCTTGAGGGAATCTTATTTGAGTCAGAAAAGGATGATCATATGATAGGTAAGATATACAAAACCTTGCAGAGAGCCTATCCAACTGACAATCTCTTAGAAACAAAATATAAACTATTGGAACCAAGACTTAAAAATAACTACTTATGTTGGTACAAGATGGAGGGAATGTTGAAGCATAACTAATTAAATTACAGTTAATGAAAATGCTTAATCCAGTATAAACGAATGTATAGAATTTATTATACACAAGACAAAATTCACCAATGACAATGACTCATTCCTAATGATCCATGCTTTGGGAACGCTAATAAAGTCCAAAAGTGATGGGCGGAGCTAGAAAGTTGGCTGTATTACAATGTAAACCTACTTACATTTACATTTAAGTCATTTAGCAGACGCTCTTATCCAGAGCGACTTACAAATTGGAAAGTTCATACATATTCATCCATATTCATCCTGGTCCCCCCGTGGGGAATGAACCCACAACCCTGGCGTTGCAAGCGCCATGCTCTACCAACTGAGCCACACGGGACTACTTTTTAGTCCGTCTGTCTGCATATTTCAAGACATGGCATATGGGGGTGTAGTGAGATACCCGATGGGCTGGATGATTCTCTTCTCATCACTCATCATCTTGGAGAAGAAAAAAAACGTATACTAAAAATGTGGAAGTCAATCAATCCGATTCTCGCTTCCTCCCTCCTGCCTTCRYTCTTTYAGGGCATGTATTTCCATTGTTAGAGTGGTCACTTGAGAAAGTAGAAACCTTCCATAACACAGAGAGACGAACCTGGAGAAGAGCTCCCTAAGCAAGCTGGTCCTGGGGCTCTGTTCACAAACACAAACACACCCCACAGATCCCCAGGACAGCAACACAATTAGACCCAACCAAATCATGACAAAACAAAAAGATTATTTACTTTTTGAATGTATTTTTTGAATTGTTTTATTTTACCTTTATTTATACAGGTTTTTTCTTATTGAGATAACATCTCTTTTCCAAGAGAGACCTGGTCCAATAGCAGCAGGGGGGAACAAGTTTCAGACAAAACAACTTACATACACTAACACAACATTAAACAAAACTATAAACACACATACAGTACAACAATTACATATTACATTAAAAACACAAACATTGACACATTGGAAAGAATTTACAAAAAAACAGAGGAAACTAGATTGCTATTTGGCCCTAAACAGAGAGTACACAGTGGCAGGAAAGGAAAGGAAAGCTTTGACTATGTACAGACTCAGTGGCATAGTCTTGCTATTGAGAAAAGTCGCCGTAGCAGACCTGGCTCTCAAGAGAAGACATGCTATGTGCACACTGCCCACAAAATGAGGTGGAAACTGAGCTGCACTTCCTGACCTCCTGCACCAATGTATGACCGTATTAGAGAGCACATATTTCCCTCAGATTACACAGATCCACAAACAATTCATATTTATGTTTATTTATGTTCCCTTTTTTACTTTAACTATTTGCACATAATTACAACACTGGTATTGACATAAGATGACATTTGAAATATCTTTATTATTTTGGAACTTCTGTGAGTGTAATATGTACTGTTAACTTTTTATTGTTTATTTCACTTTTGTTTATATCATTTCACTTGTTCGCCAATGTAAACATATGTTTCCCATGCCAATAAAGCCCCTTGAATTGAATTGAAAGGTGTCTGCAGAAGGGAAAAGCCTAGAGTCCGTGTCAAATCAAATAAATCAAACTTTATTTGTCACATGCGCCGATTACAAGTGTAGACTTTACCGTGAAATGTTTACTTACAAACCCTTAACCAACAGTGCAGTTCAAGAAGAGTTAAGAAGATAATTACCAAGTACACTAAAATAAAAAGTAATAATAAAAAGTAACACAATAGAATAACGAGGCATTATACAGGGGACACCAGTACCGAGTCAGTGTGCAGGGGTACAGGTTAGTTAAGGTAATTTGTACATGTAGGTAGGGGTGTAGTGACTATGCATAGATAATAAACAGTGAGTAGCAGCAGTGTACAAAGGGGAGGGGGGGTCAATGTAAATAGTCAGGTGGCCATTTCATTCATTATGTTGGAGAGATTATCTCATGTGTTGTAAAAGTGAGTAGAATGTGAAGTGTTGCAATTGTGGTTGGAACCATGAAGCAACGTTTTTTGGATGTCCGACTAGGGCTCCCTGCCATCCAGGACCTCTATACCAGGCGGTGTCAGAGAAAAGCCCTAAAAATTGTCAGACTCCAGCCACCCAAGCCACAGACTGTTCTCTTTGCTACCACATGGGAAGAGGTAAAGGTGCACCAAGTCTGGAACCAACAGGACCCTGAACAGATTCTACCCCCAAGCCATAAAGACTGCTAAATAGTTAGTTAAATAGTTAACCAATAGCAACCCAGATTATCTGCATTGACCCCTGTTGAATTTTTTTTGTTGGACTCATCACATACACTGCTGCTACTGTTAACTATCTGTCGTTTTTCCCCTAGTTATATGTACATATTACCTCAATTACCTCCTACCCCTTGTATCGACTCGGTACTCATACCTCTTGTATTTAGACACATTATCGTTACTCATTGTGTATATATTAATACTTTCATTATTACGTGTTTTACTTTTCTGTTATTTCTCTCATTTCTTTCTCCCTGCATTGTTGGGAAGGGCCCAGTAAGTAAGCATTTCACTGTTGACCACACCTTTTGTCTACGAAACATGTGACGAATAAAAATGTATTTTATTTTTACCTTGTTTTTTCAACCCCGTCCAGTTGGTGGCGGCAATACACATTTTGGGGGTGTGGTCCGCTATGAAACGCACAAGAGAAGAAGAAGAAGCAGTAGAGAAGTCGTCACAGTTAGAACAATGATTTAGTTTTCAAACTTTTGACGTTGTCGTCTTTCTAGAGTTTCCTCCCTCACTGTACTAATGTTTGTGCTGTTGCCCAAGGTTTGGGATGTCCGACACTAGCTGAATAGCCCCAAATAGAATGGTAAGAATCCAAGCAAAATAACGAATTTCTTTGGTCTAGTAATATTTATTGTTTCATTGTCTTGTCTCTGGCGAAATGTTTGCTCTCAACTTAATTCACGGCGCATCTATTATAAATCGTCAGCTTGAGCTCTGCATTTTTCACAACATTTTTCTCTTTTGATTCATAGACGTGATGAGAACAATGGAAAATGAGAACTCTCCCCTCGCTGTGGCCACCAGCCCTGGCCGAAGTGTGGTTTTCTTTGACTTGGAGACAACAGGACTTGGTCAGTCACTCGATTTCTTGCTACATTACTGCAGCCTGTCGTGTTGTTGATACATTGTAACAGTCTGGTGGCGGTCCCTACTTTTGCTCTTGCAACAGTGTATGAAGAACCAACGTTGGCGCGATGTTTATCAACTTTCAATCAAAGCCAACGTTTACGTTTTTTCATAATCATTCAATATAATCATGTAGGGCAGGTTATATTAATCACCATAGTAGTGTGATCAGTCTGTCCTGGTTCTGGGGACCAACAGCAGACCTGTCAACATGTACGCATTTTGCGTACCAGCTACGCAATTCTCTGTCCACCGAACCCCCGAAAAAAGCAGAGTTCATGCGCCTCAGAAGTTCCTTCCTCGATACCAGAAGTGGTCATGCTTGACGAATCCAAGCTATCATATCATGCATTTTACTTTGTGCTAGCAGGATGTTGACATCAGTCATCAAGGAAGCTTCAGGTAAGGGTTACATATAAGCTAAATGATTTGATCCTAAGATATATTGCATAATATTACTATTGCCCATATTACTTTAATGATTTGAATAAATGGATAATGAAAAAGAGAATACAGCCATGACCATGTTAATTTCCCCCCCCAAATTATTGTACAATGTGGTCCCTCTTTAACTTTTAGATTGTAGACATCATGTGGATGGGGGGAAAGCATCAGCTACTGTCCCGGTCTACTGGCAGCTACAGCATCAACCCCAGCTATAGCAACCTTTTCCCACCAAGCCAGTGATTTTATTTATTTAAGTTTTATTTAACCTTTATTTAACTAGTCAAGTCAGTTAAGAACAAATTATTATTTACAATGACGGCCTAGGAACAGTGGGTTAACTCCCTTGTTCAGGGTCAGGACGACAGATTTTTACCTGGTCAGCTAAGGGATTCAATCTAGCAACCTTTCGGTTACTGTCCCAACGCTCTAACCACTAGGCTACCCGCCCCATCGAATCCTCGATCTGACAAGGTAAAAATCTGTCGTTCTGCCTAGTTAAATAAAATAAAAATCTGGGCTGAAACTCTTTACTGCATATATTGTTGAACACAACCTGCTGTTGTGTGGCATGCTGGGCCACTTTTTCAAAAGATGTTTCCCAACAGTGACATCACAAAGCAGTATGGCTGTGCCAGGACGAAGACTGCAAACATCAAAACACTGGCCCTTGATGATGAGCAAGGAATCACAGAGGCGATGAAGAGGTGTCCTTTCAGCCTGGCTACCGATGGCTACCGACATGGAGGATGTCAAAATGTATCCGATTGTAATACGGCGCTTCGATGCAAGTATCGGCAAGGAAGTAGTGTTATTGCTTAAGCTATGTGAATTGAGAGTCTACAGGAAGAGCTATAATTGACACTGAAATGAAGAGGAGGAGCATTCCGTGGTGCAATTGTGAGTTTTGCAGTGGATAATGCTGCTGTCATACAAGGTCTGGGAAAAGGGATGGCAGAATTTGTGAAGACCCAAAATGAAAATGTGTACTTGGTTGGTTGTGCCTGCCATTTGATACACATAGCTGCAGAGAGGGCGTCGATACGTTAATACTGAAGACTTTCTCTTAACCATCTTTTACTATCTCGACAAGAGTAGCAAGAGAAAGGCTTCTCCGCGTGACCTACAGATCCTGTTGTGACACTGATGTCAGGAAGATTTTGAAGCTGGTATCTACAAGATGGTTGTCCCCTTGGCCAGTGTATCAACCGCCTTCTGCAGCAATGGGATCCTCTGTGTTCTTTGCCGATGAGGTATCAGAGAAAGACCACTGTGACCCCAAGCTCCACCACAACAGCCACATCCTCTTCCTCACTTGAGCCCTCTGCTAGGCAGCCCAAGAGGTTTTCCTCCTCCTCCTCCACCACCACATTGCCAATGCCACGGCTCAAGCCACCAGCTGACTCTACGAAGCCCCAACTGAGCCCCCACCTGGCTCCTCTGGAAGCAAACTCACCCCTTCCTCCATCAAATGTGGACCTACTGACAAAACCCTCGACCTGACTCTCAGTATCTGTTCAAGCAAAGGGATATCGGGGACAGAGTGGCGAAACAAAAGGCAGAAAAGAAAGAAAAAGGACCAAAAGATCTTACAAATCCTGAGAAAGTCCTAAAATTTCTCACAGATCCGGTATCAAAAATCAATGCGTACTTTTTACAGAGAGCCATACCAATTTTTTTTATGTCGGAAATCTGATTTTGCAACGAGAGGAGCCGTGCATTCAAATTTTACTGTCAACTTTAGAGATGCGACTGCAGAAACGAATGTTGTCCTTCTATAAGCCAGACACGGTCACTACCCTTATGATGGCAGAAACGAGTGTTGTCCTTCTATAAGCCAGACACGGTCACTACCCTTATNTTTTTATTGTTTATTTCACTTTTGTTTATCTATTTCACTTGCTTCGCCAATGTAAACATATGTTTCCCATGCCAATAAAGCCCCTTGAATTGAATTGAAAGGTGTCTGCAGAAGGGAAAAGCCTAGATGTCCGTGTCAAATCAAATCAAATCAAACTTTATTTGTCACATGCGCCGATTACAAGTGTAGACTTTACCGTGAAATGTTTACTTACAAACCCTTAACCAACAGTGCAGTTCAAGAAGAGTTAAGAAGATAATTACCAAGTACACTAAAATAAAAAGTAATAATAAAAAGTAACACAATAAGAATAACGAGGCTATATACAGGGGACACCAGTACCGAGTCAGTGTGCAGGGGTACAGGTTAGTTAAGGTAATTTGTACATGTAGGTAGGGGTGTAGTGACTATGCATAGATAATAAACAGTGAGTAGCAGCAGTGTACAAAGGGGAGGGGGGGGTCAATGTAAATAGTCAGGTGGCCATTTCATTCATTATGTTGGAAGAGATTATCTCATGTGTTGTAAAAGTGAGTAGAATGTGAAGTGTTGCAATTGTGGTTGGAACCATGAAGCAACGTTTTTTGGAATGTCCGACTAGGGCTCCCTGCCATCCAGGACCTCTATACCAGGCGGTGTCAGAGAAAAGCCCTAAAAATTGTCAGACTCCAGCCACCCAAGCCACAGACTGTTCTCTTTGCTACCACATGGGAAGAGGTAAAGGTGCACCAAGTCTGGAACCAACAGGACCCTGAACAGATTCTACCCCCAAGCCACCCCCAAGCCATAAGACTGCTAAATAGTTAGTTAAATAGTAAACCAAACCCAGATTATCTGCATTGACCCCTTGTTGAATTTTTTTTTTGTTGGACTCATCACATACACTGCTGCTACTGTTTACTATCTGTCGTTTTTTCCCTAGTTATATGTACATATTTACCTCAATTACCTCGT
Source organism: Salvelinus sp. IW2-2015 (assembly GCF_002910315.2). Classification (NCBI taxonomy): domain Eukaryota; kingdom Metazoa; phylum Chordata; class Actinopteri; order Salmoniformes; family Salmonidae; genus Salvelinus; species Salvelinus sp. IW2-2015. The sequence continues at coordinate 6,921,851 of NC_036853.1, forward strand.
ACCCCTTGTATCGACTCGGTACTCATACCTCTTGTATTTAGACACATTATCGTTACTCATTGTGTATATATTAATACTTTCATTATTACGTGTTTTACTTTTCTGTTATTTCTCTCATTTCTTTCTCCCTGCATTGTTGGGAAGGGCCCGTAAGTAAGCATTTCACTGTTAGACCACACCTTTTGTCTACGAAACATGTGACGAATAAAAATGTATTTTATTTTTACCTTGTTTTTTCAACCCCGTCCAGTTGGTGGCGGCAATACACATTTTGGGGGTGTGGTCCGCTATGAAACGCACAAGAAGAAGAAGAAGAAGCAGTAGAAGAAGTCGTCACAGTTAGAACAATGATTTAGTTTTCAAATCTTTGACGTTGTCGTCTTTCTAGAGTTTCCTCCCTCACTGTARTAATGTTTGTGCTGTTGCCCAAGGTTTGGGATTTCCGACACTAGCTGAATAGCCCCAAATAGAATGGTAAGAATCCAAGCAAAATAACGAATMTCTTTGGTCTAGTAATATTTATTGTTTCATTGTCTTGTCTCTGGCGAATTGTTTGCTCTCAACTTAATTCACGGCGCATCTATTYTAAATCGTCAGCTTGAGCTCTGCATTTTCACAACATTTTTCTCTTTTGATTCATAGACGTGATGAGAACTAATGGAAAATGAGAACTCTCCCCTCGCTGTGGCCACCAGCCCTGGCCGAAGTGTGGTTTTCTTTGACTTGGAGACAACAGGACTTGGTCAGTCACTCGATATTCTTGCTACATTACTGCAGCCTGTCGTGTTGTTGATACATTGTAACAGTCTGGTGGCGGTCCCTACTTTTGCTCTTGCAACAGTGTATGAAGAACCAACGTTGGCGCGATGTTTATCAACTTTCAATCAAAGCCAACGTTTACGTTTTTTCATAATCATTCAATATAATCATGTAGGGCAGGTTATATTAATTCACCATAGTGTGTGATCAGTCTGTCCTGGTTCTGGGGACCAACAGCAGACCTGTCAACATGTACGCATTTTGCGTACCAGCTACGCAATTCTCTGTCCACCGAACCCCGAAAAAAGCAGAGTTCATGCGCCTCAGAAGTTCCTTCCTCGATACCAGAAGTGGTCATGCTTGACGCAATCCAAGCTATCATATCATGCATTTTGTACTTTGTGCTAGCAGGATGTTGACATCAGTCATCAAGGAAGCTCAGGTAAGTGGTTACATATAAGCTAAATGATTTGATCCTAAGATATATTGCATAATATTACTATTGCCCATATTACTTTAATGATTTGAATAAATGGATAATGAAAAAGAGAATACAGCCATGACCATGTTAATTTCCCCCCCCAAATTATTGTACAATGTGGTCCCTCTTTAACTTTTAGATAGTAGACATCATGTGGATGGGGGGAAAGCATCAGCTACTGTCCCGGTCTACTGGCAGCTACAGCATCAACCCCAGCTATAGCAACCTTTTCCCACCAAGCCAGTGATTTTATTTATTTAAGTTTTATTTAACCTTTATTTAACTAGGCAAGTCAGTTAAGAACAAATTCTTATTTACAATGATGGCCTAGGAACAGTGGGTTAACTGCCTTGTTCAGGGCCAGGACAACAGATTTTTACATTGTCAGCTCGGGGATTCGATCTAGCAACCTTTCGGTTACTGGCCCAACGCTCTAACCACTAGGCTACCCGCCCCATCGAATCCTCGAGCTGACAAGGTAAAAATCTGTCGTTCTGCCTAGTTAAATAAAATAAACTCGCAGGCACGTTCTATGCACGTGCTATCTCCAATTTGCCGCGCGGATCTGGTACTCTTAAAAAGTTAGACAAGATTGGCACGTCTGCAACAGGCTTTTTGTCTCAGGCAGCCCAGAACTAACACACATAGAATCAAAGAATATCACTGATTTGAATTCACCTTGAATCAGGTGTGTGGTTCTGTAGTGGAAGAAAAGCCTTCAACCCCTGTGGGTCTCCAYGACCGGGACTGAAAATCACCACCCTCATGATATGTAAACGTCTCAATCCTTTCTATACGGTCTATCSTGGTCTTGATAACTGATTGAGTGTTTGTTTGTAATGCTTGTCATTCCAACAGGTCAGAGCTGTGAAATCGTCCAGCTGGCTGCAGTAAGTGGGGGTCACTCTCTGAACCTCTACACTGTCCCACGATGTCAGATGCAGCGTGGAGCCGCCAAGGTCACAGGCTTCAGAGTCCGGAGGCACAGGCTCTACCACCATCGKTGCCCTGTCCTGACCAACACCCTCAAAGAAGTCCTAGTCTCCTTCATAGCCTTCTTGCGCATGCTGGACTGCCCAACGGTCGTTGGTCACAATATCCGTCGCTTCGACTGCCCTGTGCTAGCTAGAGCGCTTGACGAGTTTGACCTTAAAGCTGAGTTCCAGTTAGCAGTTTCTGGTTGCTTGGACACGCTCCCGTTGGCGCGAGAGATTCTGAAGGGACGTGGACTCCAGAGTTTTCGGCAGGAAAACCTTGTTCGGATAGTSGTTGGCATCTCCTACGAGGCGCATGATGCCTTGGAGGATGTGAGGGCYCTGCAGAGGCTCTATAGTGCCCTCAGGCCCACGCCAGAGCAGGTCCTCAGACAGAGCTTCACCCTGGACACCATGGCAGAGCCAGCACCCAAGCAGCCCCCTGCAGCCAAGGCCAAGGGGTCCTGTAAGGCACCAGGTCAGTGGCCCCTGTGGAAGAACTTCAAACAGGCGGTGAAGGTCACAGAGGGTCCCAAAGGGGGCACCACAGGGCCATAGTGATGCAACTTTTATAATGGATAATGGTTGTAAATTAAAATAAATGGGCATTTTCACATGTTGTGGAGATTATAAATTACAGCTGCTCAGTTAAATAATCTAAGGTTCTGACTTTGTGATGGATTGTAATGTATTTGTGTAATTGTTTTAAATTCAATATGTTTTCAGAAAATAAAGCTGTAAATATTTTGTTGTAACACCTCAACCTGTTAGGGGAATTGAACCAGAGATTGGTTAGAACAGTTAKCTGCTACCCTCCCAGGGTAAGTGTTAGATATCTCTTTGTAAATGCTATGGCTATCAAACATCTTAGAATAGGGAGTGCTGATTTTATGATCAGGTGTGCCTTTTTTTAAATCCCTATGAATAATATTACATGGGAGACGGGACCTGATCCTAGATCAACACCACAACTCTGAGATGCTCTCTTTTCCAAATTCTACTTTACCAATAAAGTTATGAGTTATGAGCTTGTTACATTTGTTGAGGAATAAAAGTACATTCAAAAGGTGTGTAGCAGGCTAGAAATGTACCTTTTTTTTGAGAAAAGGGGATTGGCAAGATTAGAACCTGTGAACTTCTGGCCGCTATCGTACTGCGTTCACTGTGGCAGTAGGGGGAAGTGCACCACCCTTGTTATTTCACGTATTTAAAGAGACACTGACTTACTCATGCAGGAGAGAAGCCATATTGCTGCTCCCAGTGTGGGAAGAGTTACACGCCCTCTTGMGTCTTAAAGAGACACTAACATACWCACACAGGAGAGAAGCCATATCACTGCTCCCAGTGTGGGAAGAGTTACACGCCCTCTGGTGTCTTAAAGAAACACCAGCTCACTCACTCAAAGGAGAGAAGCCATATCGCTGCTCCCAYTGTGGGAAGAATTTCAGTGTCCAGCATCAATTTAAGAGTCACCAGCTCAGTCACACAGGAGAGAGACCGTAAGTTTGATCTACTATTTATTAGGATCCCCAATAAACTGCTGCTGAGACAGTGGCTACTCTTCCTGGGGTCCAAACAGGAAACAAATAAAATATATACATAGCACTACATTTACATTACAATTTAGTCATTTAGCAGATGCTCCCATCCAGAGAGACTTGCAGCTAGTGCATTCATCTTAAGATAGCCAGGCGAAACCACCACATATCACAGTCGTATCCGAACCTTGTATGACATACATAATACAATGCAAAATACATAAAATGTATGTGTGTCTCTTCACAGTCCCTGTCATGCAGTCTTTTATCTGTTTTTTTTTMGTCTGGTTTTATTGCTAGCTTGAYTTACCTGGGGTGACAGAGAGTTCCATGTAGTCATGGCTCTATTTAATACTGTGCGTTTCCCAGCCACTGTTCTGGACCTGGGAACTGTAAAAGAAACCTCAGGTTGCATTTCTTGTGTTGTACAGATGAGTGTCTGAACTGTGTGCCAACTGCTTGAACAGACAGTTCGGTACCATCAACACATCAACACCTCGCACAAAGACCYATAGTGATGCAGTRAATCTCTCCTTAACATTGAACCAGGAGAGATTGACATGCATGTCCTGACATTCACGTTCCATGTACATCTAAGTGCTGCTAATCTATGTGCTGCTCTGTTCTGGACCAACTGCAATTTGCCTATGTCCTTCTTTACCGCACCTGACAAAACTAGGGCCTGTAGCACGTGTCTGGTTGACTGAGATGTCAAGAAATCAGGGCAACGTCTTATCATGGACAGACCTCTTCCCAATTTAAGAAAGGGAAAGGGGGATTCTACCACTGAGTCTATGTTTTGACCATGACAGCATGCTATCTGGGGTAACACCCAACAGTTTAATCTCCTCACTTGCACAATAGCCACATCATTCAAAAAAAATATGCTTTTAGGTATTTAGCACCAGTCTATTGCTAGTTACTCATTATTACATTTACATTTAAGTCATTTAGCAGACGCTCTTATCCAGAGCGACTTACAAATTGGTGCATTCACCTTATGACATCCAGTGGAACAGCCACTTTACAATAGTGCATTATAAAACTGACTGTAGCTCTATGTTAAGGGTGTCGGTTATTTATTTTCCTGTTGTAGCCAACGTGTATACTGTTGAGTCGTCAGTGTGCATAGACACACAGGTTTTATTTAAGGTCAGTGGAAGGTCATTAGTAAAAACCGAAAACAATATTGGACCTAGCCGGCTGCCCTGCGGTACACCACACTCAACCAAATTTGCATCGGAGAGGGTTCCATTAAAGAAAACCCTCAGTGTTCTATTAGACGGGTAACTCTCAATCCATAATAAGGCAGAGGATYCAAATCCATGACACCTATGTTTGCTATGATCAATGTTTGAACCGTTGAATGGTGCTTTACGGAATGAGCGTTGCCTCCCTCCAGGCCTGAGGGCACACTCCGTCTTCGAGGCTTTGATTGAAGATGTGACAAATAGGAGTTGCAATGTATTCCGCTACCAACCTCAGTAATTTACCATCCAGGTTGTTGGTACCAGGGGGGTTGTCCTTATTTAGAGATAGCAGTAATRTTTTTCACCTCTTCCACACTAACTTTSCGGACTTCAAAGCTACAGTGCTTGTCTTTCATTATTTGGTTCGTTATACGTGAATATAAAAGCTTAGCATTTGTTGATTGCATGTCATGCTTAAATGTTCTAATCTTGTCAACAAAAAAGTTATTTGTGGTTGGCAAAATCAAAGGCTTTTATTTTTTATTATGAAGGAGCCATCAGCCTCAATACAAAATGGTGCTTAGCTAGCCTTTCTGCCTAGAAATTCATTTAAGGTACTCAAGCTTTTTACTAGTATTCGTTATATGATTTATCTTTGTTACATAGTATAGTATTTGTTTATTTTTGTTTAGTTACGTGAATTTCTCAATTTACTGTATGTTTGCCAATCTGCTGTGTTGCCAGACTTATTTGCCATTCCCTTTGCCTCATCCCTCTCAGCCATACCGTTTTTTCAATTCATCATCTATCCATAGGGATTTGGCAGTTTTAACAGTCAGTTTKTTCAGTGGCATGTATTCATTGATGCCAAGGGAAGCCAGGCTTTGCCAAAACATTTACCAAGAAAATWAAATCMAATCATTRATATTTCGTCTCTCTGTGATTCAMAATTTTCCTTCAATTCYGAAGAGGCTGAAMTGAWCTCACTGGAGATAGCATCCGAGCGAGCGAAACAGCTCAGTATGTGTAGCTTCTCTATACTGAKCAAAAATATAAACGCAACATGTAAAGTGTTGGTCGCATGTRTCATGAGCTGAAATAAAAGATCCCAGGAATTTCTCTCAAAAMTTTGTGCACAATTTTGTTTACATGCTTGTTAGTGAACATTTCTCATTTRGCCAAGATAATCCYRCCACCTGACAGGTGTGACATATCAAGAAGCTGATTAAACAGCGTGACACAGGTGCACTTTGTGCTGGGGGACTATAAAAGGCCACTCTAAAATGTGCAGTTRTGTCACACAACACAATGTCACAGATGTCTCAAGTTTTGAGGGAGCATGCAATTGGCATGCTGACTGCAGAAATGTCTATCAGAGCTGTTGCCAGAAAATTGAATGTTAATTTCTCTACCTCTAAAACATTGTTTTAGAGAATTTGGTAGTACGTCCAACCGGCCTCACAACCGCAGACCACGTGTAACCACCCAGCCCAGGACCTTCACATCCGGCTTCTTCACCTGCAGGATTGTCTGAGATCAGCCACCCGGACAGCTGATYAAACTGTGGGTTTGCACAACCAAAGAATTTCCACACAAACTGTCAGAAATGTCTCAGGGAAGATCATCTGCGTGCTGGTTGTCTCACCAGGGTCTTGACCTGACTGCAGTCCGGTGTCGTAACCAACTTCAGTGGGCAAATGCTCACCATCAATGCCCACTGGCACCCTGGAGAAGTGTGCTTTTCACAGATGAATCACGTTTTCAATTTTACCAGGCATATGGCAGACAGTGTGAATGGCGTTGTGTGAGCGAGCGGTTTGCTGATGTCAAAGTTTTAAACAGAGTGACCCATGGTCGGGTTATGGCATGTACAGGCATATGCTATGGACAACTATAATAAACTATACACAATTCATGGAAGCTGAAAATGTCCCAGTACTTCCATGGCCTGCATACTCACCAGACATGTCACCCGTTGAGCATGTTTGGGATGCTCTGGATCGACGTGTATGACAGCGTGTTCGCGTTCCCACCAAAATCCAGCAACTTCTCACAGCCATTGAAGGGGAGAGGGAGAACATTCCACAGACCACAATCAACAGCCTGATCAACTCTATGCGAAGGATTGCGCTGTATGAAGCAAATGGTGGTCACACCAAATACTGACTGATTTTCTGATCCACGCCCCTACTCTAATTTTTTTTTACCTCTACGGGATTGGTGTCCCTATACCGGGACGGTTGAGCTAACGTGCGCTAATTTGATTAGCATGACATTGTAAGTAACAAGAAAATTTCCCAGGACATAGAAATGTCTTATATGGGTAGAAAGTTTAAATTCTTGTTAATCTAACTGCACTGTCCAATTTACAGTAGCTATTACAGTGAAATAATACCATGCTATTGTTTGACAGTGTACAGTTATGTACTTGAAAATGTAACTAAACCAATTAGGAACATTTGGGCAGACTTGATACAACATTTTGAACAGTAATGCAATGGTTCATTGGATCAGTCTACAACGTTGCAAATACACTGCTTCCATCTAGTGGCCAAAATCTAAATTGCTCCTAAACTGCAATAATACATTGTGGCCTTTCTCTTGCATTTCAAAGATGATAAAAAATATATAATGTGTTATATTCCGATACATTACTTTTACATTTCCACAAACTTCAAAGTGTTTAGTTTCAAATGGTATCAAGTATATGCATATCCTTGCTTCAGGTCCAGAGCTACAGGCAGTTAGATTTGGGTATGTCATTTTAGGCAAGATTTTTTTTTAAAGGGTCCGATCCTTAAGGAGCTATCTGTGACCAACAGATGCATATATGTATTCCCAGTCATGTGAAATCCATAGATTAGGGCCTAATGAATTTATTTCAATTGACTGATATCCTTATGTGAACTGTAACTCTGTAAAACCGTTGAAATTGTTGCATGACTGTTTGAGCCATGCAATATCCTTTGTGAACTTCAACGGACAGATGTTTCGCTTCAGTTTTGTGATAAAACAAAAGATGTGGTTGAATTTATTCTGCCACTGTGTCTTCTTATTGTCTCAGCCTTTAGGCCTGTATATCACAGTTGCAAGGCAAATGAACTAACAGTTTATAGAGCAAACAACGCAATTATCACAACACAGAGTTTGGCCACAATTTCATAAATGCTTCAATGTTCCTCATTACACACATCAGATCAACAAATCTTTACATTTTCAACAAAGGAATCATTGCTAAACATCTTGTTGGACCTCTTATACACTATATTAGGCCCAGCCTTTGGAATTTAGATTTTCCTAGATATGGCTATTATATTGTGATCACCACATCCGATGGCTACTGCTTTAGAGCAGATTTCTGCAGCATTAGTGAATATACAATACAAGTGGATGATTTAGTTCCTGTTCTGTTTGTAAAAACCCTGGTAGGTTGACCGATAACCTGAACCAGGTTGCTGGCAATGGTGACATTTTGAAACTTTTTCTTGAGTGGACAGCTTGATGAAAGTCAATATTTAGGTCAACCAGAAAATATACCGCTCTGTTGATATCTCACATACATTATCAAGCATTTCACACATATTGTCCAGATACTGACTGTTAGCACTTGGTGGTCTATAGCAGCTTCCCACCAGAATGGGCTTTAGGTGAGGTAGATTAACCTGTAGCCATATTACTTCAACAGTATTTGACATAAGATCCTCTCTAAGCCTTCACACTGATTTGTGTCACTACAGTGTGAGAAGAGATTAGAGTTATAGCGCGATTTACATTTAAAGGCAATGTTAAACTGCATTCACGGTAAACACTGCATTTGTCAGTTCAATCGGAAATGACCTTAACATTTTAAATGCACTACAACGCAGCTCTTCAGTGCTATGGATTTAATCAAGACCCTCATCAATTTTTTGTAAATAATGTTTCCATTTCGTTTTTTGGTTGTGGCCTATGTAGGAATGTAATCCTACAGGTAATATCTGTAAATACGCAAACGATGCACTGTTCCCCAGGGGACAACCTTTTCAGCAAAGTAGCAAAACCAACCCCTGTAGTTCCCATCAGCATGATCTGTTTTCAATATACTGAGCACACATCTCTCCACTCTGGGGATTAGAGTCCATATGAAAAGACTCAAAACATATTGGTGCAGAATGGGTCTTTTAAATTTTTTATATTTTTTTTTTTACATACAGACGCTCTCTGTAGAAATCCATGTTATAGTCTGAAATTAAAAACCATGCCCTCTATTGGAAGAAACCTTCTCATAATGTAAAAAAAAAAAAAAAAATCACCAGTAGTCATCTTGGAACAACAAACTCTAACATACAACTTTAATAGTCTAGTTATACGCTACATTGGCTAAACTTGGGTCATAAACAATTTCACCTTTTGACCTTTAGGGAAAGGTATTGTGCGTGTTTGATATGGTCACAGACTGCAATGTAGTCTACAAACTGTCTGACTTTGTGCCACATACATGCACAGAGATCTCAATACACTAAATACCACATGTTCTCAATACAGCTGATATGTTCATGTTAAAATACTTTTTTTAATTTTAATTTTATGTATTGTCTTAAAAGCAGTCATATTGAACAGAAGATTTAACCCACTGCCCCGAAAAAAATATACAAAATAAAAATCGGGCTTAAATCAGAACATGCTCAATCACCAGCAATAACATCCAGTATGTGACAGAAATAATGAGAGGTGAGCTGAGACGTACTGTATCCATGTAAACTCAATCACTCTGACTCGATACTCTAGAAACAGTCACACAAACATGGACTGAATGAGCAAGTAGACTAACCATAAGGGCATGTATCACACACTAGCTGTTCATGTACCTATCAGGGTCTGAGAAAGAGGAATGGAAGAAGTAAACCACACATAGACCATAGTTAAACTGAGTTAAAACCATTAGTAGCTAATCTTCAGTCTATCACCACTTGCCCAAAGTCAGGTCAGGGGTCCCCCTGGCATATAGACTGGCACAGAGTACCCCAGGTTGGGTTGACATTGGATGGAAACATTGATCAAATGTTATCAGAAGGCTTGGGGCTACAGGAGACTGCATGCCCGATACATGGTCATTCCGCAGGGGGAGGTGACGTGCAGGGAGACGTTCTCATTGGCTGAGATGAAGAGGACGGTGCCCCGCCTCAGGGGGATGTCAGAGAGGGCAGATGTGCCAGTGGCCTCACCCTGGATCACCAGCAGGATACCCGCACAGTCCACCGGGGTCACTGTATACTGCTTGACAGAGACTGGTACCTGGTAAGGGAGAGAGGAAGGGATGGAGGAGGTAGAGAGAGAGAGGGAGTAGGGGGTAGGAGAGAAGGAGGTAGAGAGAGAGGGAGTAGGGGGTAGAAGAGAGGAGGTAGAGAGGGCGGGTAGGAACGTAGAGAAGAGGAGAGGACAGAGAGACGAAAGAAGGGGGTAGAGAGAGAGGAGTAGGGGTCAGGGCCGAGTGGTCAAGGTAGCAGCAGAGACCGGGAGTAGGAGAGAAGGAGATCGAGGGAGAAGGAGGTAGAGGGTAGGAGAGAAGGAGTTAGAGATAGAGGGAGTAAGGGGTAGGAGAGAAGGAGGGGGTAGGGGGTAGGAGAGAAGGAGGTAGAGAGAAGGGACAGAACATTACATGGGACGCCTACATTTTACATAATATGAGCCACACTGGAACAAATATGGCAATGGCTTACTACAAGAGAACCATTCAAACAGAGATACTGTCACGTCGGTGTATAATTGATATAGAAATACTGGCATATAATCAAAGCTGCAATTAGACACACTGATTGAAGAAGTGATAGCCTGCTCCCAGATCTGTTTGTGTTGTCTGGCGTGACAATGATCAATAGAGTTGGCAAGACAGCATAAACAGATCTGGCACCAGGCTAACTGAGTAAATACCTGTATCCTCATGACAGTGAAGTCGGGTACAGGGGGGGTCATAGAGGTAGACGAAGGGGTCTGAGGGGTCCTGCATGGAGGGGGAAGATCTTGGTGCTGGCCGGAGCCGGGTTGTAGTTCAGCATCTCACACAGGGTGTTGACGTCGATGAACTTGGGCGTCAGGCCGGCGCGCACCGTGTTGTCTGAGCAGGCCATGTACTCGATGCAGTCTGAATAGAGAGATAACGAGGAAAAGGACAGGATACACAATGTTTTTCTTTCAAAGTTAATTTTCAAAAAAAAGATTTGGGGAATTCTCACTGTTCTGTATTTGTTATTCATTGCAACTTGGCATGTCAACTTAAAATAATATAATTTATGTAATAAATAAATATAATACGTAATATTACGAAGGTATGCTAAATGTATCATAACATTCAATACGTATTTCAATAGCTGATTTTATTATACATTTTTAAAAACATACACACTGGTATAGCTCCCAAAGTATAATCAGTTAAAAGGCTGTACACTTTGGGACCATTTACCAGGGAGGATTAGTTTTTAGTTCTACATTATCCTCTGACTAATCCAGCACCAGGGTAAAGTGTTTTTCTGGATGTGTGCATTACCATCCCCAATAAACAATAGCTAATCTATTGTATTATATGAGCTATTAATATTATCATCATCAATACACTACTTTAACACATCGAGGTGACACTAATAAGCTGATTGGTTGACCCCTGAACTCCATAGAGGTATGCGTGCGGCTCATTGGCTCCCAGAAACATAGCATCGCCGGGCTCCAGCACCATGCGGTTCAGGAAGTAGATGGAGAAACATCCGATGTCACCCGGATACTGGGAGTGGGAGCCGGAGCAACAGCTCACCGTTATTACCCGATGTGTCCTTCCCTGCAGCAGCTGAATAGTGTACAACAGGGTCCTGTTCATTAGAGCATGCAACGAAAAAAAAACTGTTTTGTTACAGAAAATGAGTGTTTCTTATTGGACAAGTCCCTCCCTGTTTCAGTCAGTTTTTTTCTGTTTAGTGCTTATTGAACAACCCAGGTCTCTCTTGTGAAAGAGATGCGTAATCTCAATAAGACGAACCTGGATAAATTAAGGTTGAATATTACACACAAAGATGTCTTGGTGCAAGAGGTCTTTTGGAAAACATGACTGAGCATTATTATGCTGTAGAATATTTACAAATCGCAAAGAGAATATCATTTATGCCCACATTCATACTCATGTACTATCGATTATATAAAAGAGAACACCTTTTTTGGGAGCATTCGCAAGACAATTGGGGCCTAGCTTGATCCTAGATCTGTGTGTGCTTTTCTGCTATGCTCGTTGTCATGCCAAACATGACATAGTTGGTGGCTATACAGCAAAAAACAGATCTGGGACCAGGCTAGTTGGGGTCTAGCTACATGAGGAAGTGTAAAGGTGTCACAAAAATACAATACTTGTTGTATAATGCTCTCACCATCCTCAGTGACTCTTTTCACTAGCATGTTGAGTTGGTCCACAAACACCTTTTTCTCACAGTTCATCATGCGGGTGAAGCACTTCTTGAGGGCCAGCGAGATGCGGAGCGCCTCCCCGATACTGCTCTCATCGTGCGGGTGAAGCGCTTCTTGAGGGCCAGCGAGATGCGGAGCGTCTCCCGATACTGCTCTGCAGTTCCTCCGCCGCCTCCTTTCCGACAAGGGCGTGAAACTCTGGGATAGCTGGGACGGACACACAGACAGACACTACTAACACACTTTAATGCACTGCGCCCCCAAAAATGTATCTATCAGCACTTTACTCATTGCGCACAGCTCCCCCGCCAGGCAGTGTGTTTGCGCGGGGTGGGATATAGGATTCCTATTTCTTTGTGCGATTAGCGGTTAAGAAACAAAACAAAACAGCTACTGCAGCATTTTTCTTCTATAAATCGCAAGTCTCATACTTTACTTTTGACTATTTGTATTTGTGAATGTGATGCTCGCACTGTAGAGCCCTTCAAATTGACCACCCGCCAACGTGGCTGGTGAAATAGACATTCTTACCCGCCAATACCTAAAGCTACCCGCATTCAGCGGATGTTAACTTTCATGCCATGTATGCCACTCACATTTGAGAAAGCCAATGATCTCTTCCACAGGTCTGAAGCCACAGAGGCCTTCAAATTGAGGAAGGAGGCCTTCAAATTGAGTAAGTGCGATGGCCATCTCAGGCTTGTGGTTGTTGTCAGGGTAATGTTCTGGAAACTGGGCATGGAGCCATCCAGCCAACTCCTGATGTGTGGACCAATTGGGAAAGGACAATATGATTATCAAAATGAAAACAAATGAAGAACACACACCATTTATACTTGAGATAAATAAATGTAAACCCCTCCTCCCTTTACTCTGGTTTCCGGGTTATTTAGTAGCCACTGAACGAAAGAAAAAAGGTGAGATACAATCTGAATTTTGTTCAATAAGAAACGCTTGTTAACTTTTTTGCTACAGCGTGTCCTAATGAACACTTACCCTGTTGGGATGAGCCTGTACGGACAGAGCGGTGTTAACTGACAGGACCTTGAAGAGGAAGGGCAGCTGGCCATGGAAAGTGTCTTTGACCTTTGACCCCAAAGCATGCCGGGTGGTCTGCGATCCACTGGCCCAGCGTCCTCTGTCCTGTTGTCCTTGATGAGGGCGTCTCCTTTGGGGTGAGCGCCCATCCACAGCTGACGGAAAACAGAAGGTGGGGCCTCATTACTGACCAAGAGGAGCTGTTCTTTGTTTCCAACCATTAACATGTCTTTGTAATTATACTTTTTTCTGATCAGTTGTTTATTCGGTTTTTCGAAAACTATGATGAAAACAGACACCTTGTATCAAACAAAGTAACATGCAATGAATGGACAAACAGGATATGAATTTCATACTTTTCTTTGACCTTTTATTTAACTAGGCAAGTCAGTTAAGAACAAATTCTTATTAACAATGACGGCCAATCGGGGGAACAGTGGGTTACCTGCCTTGTTCAGGGGCAGAACGACAGATTTATACCTTGTCAGCTCGGGGATTCGATCTAGCAACCTTTCAGTTACTGGCCCCAGCGCTCTAACCACGAGGCTACCTGCTAACTATGAGGCTACCCGCTAACCACGAGGCTACCCGCTAACCACGAGGCTACCCGCTAACCACGAGGCGACCCGCCAACCACGAGGCAACCCGCTAACCACGAGGCTACCCGCTAAAAACGAGGCTACCCGTTAACCACGAGGCTACCTGCTAACCACGAGGCTACCTGCCGCCCCATACAATACAGTTCATACAGTTCAGTACAACGATCTTCAATGCATAGGAGGTAAACCTACGTGTCATCCTAGTTTTGTACCAGAGGATTGACTCAGACAGGCTATCAGCTATGGATGATGATGATTGCCGAGTTTGAAAATAAAATCTGCCCATTCATCACTGCATTGGACTTTGTGTTTCACACTGATAAAATGTCACCACTCCCATACTATTGACCTTTATGACGCTGTGACGCTGTAGCTAAATAAATAATGACTTGTGACAGGACAGGCATTGAAGGAGCTTCATTTGTTTATTTAACCTTTAGTTAAATAACAAGGCAAGTCCGTTAAGAACAAATTCTTATTTACAATGACGGCCCACCGCGGCCAAACCCTCCGCTAACCCGGAGGACACTGGGCCAAACGTGTGCCGCCCTATGGGACTCCCGATCACGGACGGTTGTCTGTAGTGACGCCTCTAGCACTGTGATGCCTTAGACCGCTACGCCGCTCAGCCAAAGTCCTGAAGGGACCGATCCGTGAAAACCAATCTGCAGGACAGGAATAATACATTGTCGGGAGAAAATCACTACCTATTGCATATCCCAACTCCACCTTCAGAGTGGGGTCACATCACAGGCATATTTTACACATTGCCGTCTCGTGGATTCGAACAAGCAACCTTTTGGTTACCAGCAAAACACTCTAACCGCTAGGCTACCTTCCACCCTATACCTTACTGCAGGGTGCCCCAACGAGCGGTCCGTGGGCCAAATGGTAGTATATATATTTTTTTCATTTTCATTGTTGGACATAAAAGACTGTAAAAACACCAAGAATTGAGCTACAAGTGATTTTATATACAAATGTAAACAAGGTTTGAAATTATTGTGTTTTAGTCTATCTGTTTGGGCTTCCTGCAGTCAATTTATAGTCTACACATTTTTTGTAATTATAAACTGGGTGGTTCGAGCCCTGAATGCTATTGGCTGACAGCCATATCAGACGATATACCACGGGTATGACAAAACATTTATTTTTACTGCTTTAATTACATTAGTAACCAGTTTATAATAACAATAAGGCACCTCAGGGGTTTGTGGTATATGGCCAATATACCACGGCTATATCCAGGCACTTCACATTGCGTCTTGCACAAGAACAGCCGCTCAGGGCAGCAGGTATCCTAGTGGTTAAAGCGTTGGGGCCAGTAACCGAAAGGTTGCTAGATCGAATCCCCGAGCTGACAAGGTACAAATCTGTCGTTCTGCCCCTGAAAAAGGCAGTTAACCCACTGTTCCTAGGCCATCATTGTAAATAAGAATTTGTTCTTAACTGACTTGCCTAGTTAAATAAAGGTTAAATATTAACTATATACCACACCCCCTCAGGTCTTATTGCTTAATTATGTCCCGGTACCCGACCATATGCTTAAGGGGAAAAAATCATCCCACGGCTGAATCTAGTTGGTGATCCCTGGAATGTCAATGTAAAGAATATAAATGTCACCTCAGCATAATGTTTGTCTGCTTCAATGACAGTTGAAGTATCCCCACCAACAACCAGTTTGGCCACCTCACTGGTGGCCAACCTTACCCCATGCATAATTCTGTACCGCACAGGATAGTGGAAATACTGTAACACGAAGAAAACAGTGCCACAGTCAATCATTTTTCAATATAAAACAACATGCACAGTATGACAGGAAATTGCACTTTTGAGTAAGTCCCTCTGCACTGCAACATTCATTGAAAGCAAAACATCAACTACTTTCTAGGTTTGTTTACACTGAGTTCAGAACGCAAACATTTTTTTGTTATTGAACCTTTATTTAACTAGGCAAGTCAGTTAAGAACAAATTCTTATTTACAATATTATTGACAAACCCAGGGTAGGCTGTGCGCCGCCCTATGGGACTCCCAATTACGGCCGGATGTGATGCAGCCTGGATTCGACCCAGGGACTGCAGTGATGCCTCTAGCACTGAGATGCAGTGCCTTAGACCGCTGCGCCACCCGGGAGCCCCTCATGGTTACATTAAGACACCATGGAGCCGGCGCGAGATATGAGTCGGAAAAAGTACCTTACTGCAGGGATGGGATATGCCACTGTAATCCAAATTAAAATCAAATCACCGTTTATTTGTCACATTCACCGAATACAACTGGTTTAGACTTTACTGTGAAACGCTTGCTTACGAGCCCTTTCCAACAATGCAGAGTTTAAAAATAATAATACACATAAAATAGTAACACAAGAAGAATAAAATACACAAGCATGGAGCTATATACAGGAAGTACCAGATCAATGTGGAGCTATATACAGGGAGTACCAGATCAATGTGGAGCTATATACAGGAAGTACCAGTACCTGATCAATGTGGAGCTATATACAGGTCAGGAGGAATGGGCCAAAATCATCCAACTTATTGTGGGAATCTTGTGGAAGACAACCGAAACGTTTGACCCAAGTAAACAATTTAAAGGCAATGCTACCAAATACTAATTGAGTATATGTAACTTCTGACCTCACTGGGAATGTGATGAAACGAAAGAAAAGCTTAAATAAATCATTCTCTCTACTATTATTCTTGACATTTCACATTCTTAAAATAATAAGTGGTGATCCTAACTGACCTAAGACAGGGACTTTTTTACTATGATTATAATGTCAGGATTGTGTGAAAACTGAGTTAAATGTATTTGGCTAGGTGGTATGTAAACTTCTGACTTCAACTGTATGTACATGAAGGCAGGGTAAAGTGACTAGGTATCAGGCTAGATAATAAAGTATTTGAGGTAGAATGTACATGAAGGCAGGGTAAAGTGACTAGGCATCAGGATAGATAATAATAAAGTATTTGAGGTAGATATGTACATGAAGGCAGGGTAAAGTGCTAGGCATCAGGATAGATAATAATACAGTATTTGAGGTAGATATGTACATGAAAGGCGGGGTAACGTGACTAGACATCAGGATAGAATAATTAAGTATTTGAGGTAAGTATGGTATTTGAGGTAGATATGTACATGAAGGCAGAGTAAAGTGACTGGGCATCAGGATAGATATAATAAAGTATTGGCTTAAGTATTTATGGATAAATGAAGGCAGGGTAAAGTGATTAGACATCAGGATAGATAATAACGTTTTGAGGTAGATATGTCCATGAAGGCAGGGTAACGCTGACAGACATCAGGATAGATAATAATAAAGTATTGGGCTAAGTATTTATGGATTAAATGAAGGCAGGGTAAAGTGACTGGCATACAGGAAAAGACAATAATACAAGTAAAATTAAAGAACAGAGCAGCAGCAGCAAATGATGAATTTGGAAATGCAGGTCAGCTCCTTCGTTCAACACAAAGTGCCATTCCATAATGGCTGGCTGTGGCTACTGGTACGCTAGCTCTAGGGCAACAAGGGAGTTTTCCCAGGAAAACTAGCAGTATTTCAATTTCTCCGATGGAGCAGTGTAGATTAAAGGTACAATTTGGAGTACAGTGGCATATCCCATCACTTCGTTGAAGATACCCGTATCTCACGCCGGCTCCAAGGTGTCTTGGTGTAAACTGTGATTGCGTTCTGACCTCAGTGCAGCTCAGTGTAAACAAGCAACGGTA
>NC_036853.1:6941377-6949689 GCF_002910315.2 Salvelinus sp. IW2-2015
GGGTAGGTATCTTCTGGCAATAATGTTATTGAACCCCAAACAACCATTTGAAGGCAAAACATCAGATACTTTATAGGTTAATGAACCCAAACAACCATTTGAATGGAATGGAATACATGCATGTGTCTCGTATGAATTAATGCGTTTGTATTTTCTGAATACTTAAAAACACATGATAATTAATGAATGTGTGTGTTCTTTAAGATGGTACGCTCGCGTGCTGTGTTTGTTACCGATGCGCTTCTCTTTGATTCGTTCTATATTGGCGACTTTGTCGCTACATGTGAAAGTGTCATTTAGGGTATTTTATGGATTAAATCAATACAAAAAGGGATAACTATGTCTCCATCGCTGGAGCGTTAGCGTTCACAGTAGTTCTGACGTCATGATATGCTATGGGCTCATCCTTGTCACTTTCAAACCACATTTACGTCTATATTTTCTCTGCTATAGTTTTGTTCAAATGAAAATAGTTTTTTCTTATGAAACTTTGACCTAGTCTACATTAGCTTAGGGAATGTTTCCAAATGATTGTGCTTTTAATTATTGGCCTAGCTAGTGCCATTAATACACATTGAATTGTGTCCTCAATTTGGATATTATAAATCTGAGACGTCTGCGTCCCAAAACATCTATTTTTAGTTAAATAAAGGTTCAATAAAAAAATGTTTAAAAATCTACAGATGGCGCACTTTACTATCCAAATGACCTAACTGTCATTCTCGTATGTAGCCTACGTCTGCGCACTAGACAAAAGGCCAAGATGGCGTCGCTGTGAGAGGGAGTGTTTTCGCTCTCTTCAAAGCAATATTGAGGGTTAGGTGGTTAACAATCAAATATTGGCTATTAATATTGAAATAAACTAACTATAACTTTTTTTTTATGGACATGGGATAAGTTTAGAGTTAGTTTTTGTCAAGTTGAATGGGAAGAACACGACAGAAAGACAAAAGTAGACGAAATATCCAAGTCTCACAGAAGACGGCTGACATGATAGCTAGCCACAACAAGGACCAGAGCAGCATGGATACACAAGAAGCCGCGATCTCTAACAAGAGAAAGAACAAAACTGACCAGGATGAAATCCTTGCAACCTCTTTACCTCAGACCCCAAGTAAAAATCCTCCGGTGAAAAAAGTAAAAGACGACATCTCCATGTRGGAACTTTTCTCTGCAATCCTGTCCCTGTCTACTAAACAAGACGCCACGCTCTCCAAAMTGTCCATCATAGAGCGGGCTACAGAAGAAACATCAAAGAAGATCGATKATTTGTCAGAAACTGTCAATCAACTACACAAAATTGTGAGCGAGAACAAGGAAAAGATAACGTTCCTAGAGAATGAGCTGAAGAAAATGCAATCCAAAAATAATGAGCTGTGTGAGAATGTAGCAGAACTTCAAAGGTACTCGCAGGTGGAATCTGAAAATCCAAGGTGTAAAAGAGGTAGAGTGAGAGGATATTAGAGAAGTAGTTATTAATATCCTGGGAAAAGTGGCACCATGCATCAAAGACAGGCTAAGAGACGTGATTGATGTGGTACATCGACTTGGGAAACGAAGATCTGATGGACCCCCTCGTAATATCATCTTGCGCTTAACTATGCGCCATTACAGGTACATCATATGGAAAATGGCCAAGGGGAACAAGTTTCTGGACGAGAAGAAACTCCGCATCAAAGAAGCTCTGATACCGCAGGATCAGGCTGCCAGAGAGAAACTGTGGCCGCTGATACAGAAGGCGCGACAAGAGGGAAAGAAGGCGGGGTTCAAGGGCCCACATGCATTTATCGAAGGAAGAATGAGTTATGGGGAACTCTGTTGACATGAACCAAATTGGAACTGTAAGTACTACCATGAGTACAGTTAATGTACTGCCAATAATACATGTACCGTTCGGAACTACAACTGATGAACACTTGCCAAAGAAAAGGAAGTAAATAGAATTGTTATTCTGTTAACCACCGCTACTCAGCTGAGCGTAGTTTCCGTCGAGTAATCCTCTCAAGGGTTCACTGTTTGTTTTATTGTCATTATTAATACTTGTATCTAATTTGTGTTTTTAATTTTTTTAATGCAGGAGTTCGTTTTCAATTCAACTCAATATCGTTAGTCTTAAATGCTAGGGGTTTGAGAAATCCTACAAAAAGGAAAGCTTTATTTTTATACTGTAAACGCAGTAATGCAGATTTTGTCCTTCTTCAGGAAACTCATGTCGGGTGAAAGTGATTTTAAATTTTGGAAATCACAATGGGGAGATATGGCCTATTTCAGTCATGGATCAAATCACTGCTGTGTTTTTGACACTTATTCACAAGTTTAAAGGTGACATTCTAGAATCCACATCTTCACAAGACGGCAGATGGGTCATAGTAACTGTTAAACTTGACAATACTTATTTTTCATCATCTGTAATGTAACGGACATAAACTCACATGCTCCTAATAAGACCCTTTTTACCCAATTTACCAGGAAAGTACAGGATTTAAACATCAAATACTCAGAGGCTTTTCTAATAATTTCAGGGATTTTAATGAAACACCTAATGCATCTGTTGATCGTTTTCCGCCTAGAACGAGTCAAAACCCTCATAGTAACATTATTACTACATTATGCAAGGATCTCTGTGTTGAGGATGCCTGGCGTTATTTCAATCCGGATGCTAAGGGTTATACCTGGACCAACAAAACTATGTCACCTAAATCTAGAATAGATTTATTCCTAATTTCCCCTTTTTTGTTACAATTTGTTATAGATGTAGATCATCAGTTGGCTCCCTTTGCTGATCATCACTTGATTTCCCTGAATTTACAAGCTAGTAAAAAATCAAAAGGCACTCGAGGGTATTGGAAATGAAACAATGCACTTCTTAAGATACTGATCTCATTGAAAACATCAAATCATCAGCTAAAGATATTTTTGCAAGAAAAGACTTGGGTCATGGAAGTAGATGGGAATTTTTCAAATATAAAGTCAGAGTTGTAGCCATTAAACGCGCCAAAGAGCAGATGCAATTAAAGAACCATAGAGAAAATGAGATGATGAGCAAGCTTGACAGTTTCTAAAGAAAGATAATCTATCTGAAGAAGAGGAGTCTGTGTTCAGGTCTTTACAACTAGAATTAGAACAGACTTACACGGATCTGGCAAAAGGCGCCTTTGTAAGGTCGAGCAAAATGGATTGAAGAGGGGGAGAAGAAACACTAGTTACTTTTTTGCACTTGAAAAGAGAAACTACAACTGCACTCAAAATTAAATTATGTTTTATGCAAAGATCCCATTACAATATCATAATTTGTCAATTCCTTTTATGAAAACCTTTACAGCTCTCAATTTCAGGAAGATGGTTGTGAAAGCTACATTTGCCACATTCAGAATTGTGTCCCTGTAATTGAGGATGATTTCCACTCAGTTTGCGATTCACCTGTGTCAATTGGAGAAATTAGAGAGGCTCTGAATTCAATGAAAAAAGGGAAATCACCTGGCCCTGATGGCCTGTCAGGTGAATTCTATAGACAGTTTTGGGAGTTGCTAGAAGACCCGATTTTCAATATGTTTTCAAGATTGCATTAAAAATGGGGAAATGGTCTCACTATAAACAGGGCCTTATTTCATTGATTCGAAGCCTGATAAAGACCCTTCTCTCATTGACAATTGGAGACCATTACTTTATTAAATGTGATTGACAAATTGATTGCTCTGGTTTATGCCAAAAGATTAAAGAAAGGATAGATACCATTATAAATGAGACTCAAACAGGATTTATGAAGGGCGTCACATAAGCTCTAACATTCGTTTAGTCTTGGACCTTATAGATTATTCAGATGCAATTGACTCAGATGCGGTTGTCCTATTTCTGGACTTCTGTAAAGCCTTTGACACAATTGAACATGAATTTCTCTTTAGGTCTCTTAAACTTTTGGGATTTGGTGAAGATTTTATTAAAGTAATTCACATTGTTTACAAAGATATAAATAGTTCTGTGCTACTAAACCTTAATACTTCCAAAAGATTTAGTATCAACAGAAGTGTACGACAGGGATGCCCAATTTCGCCATTTATTCATTTTGGTTGTGGATAGAAGTTCCACAAACTTCTATCTCTAGATATTCTGAATGATGCAATTTTGTATGGCTTAACCATTTTTAACAAAGAAATCAAAATTTCCCAACTGGCTGATGATACTACTCTTTTCTTAAGAGACAAAGACCAGGTCGCACATGCCCTTAATGCTATAACGGCATTTTCTTTCTTCCTGGGATGAAGGAGAGGACCAAAATGCAGCGCGGTTATTGTTCAACATGTTTAATAATATGATAAACTGTGAACATTTAACAAATAACAAAATAACAAACGTGAAAGCCGAGACAGTCCTATCTGGTGCAGAATACAAACACAGAGACAGGAAACAATCACCCACAAAATCCAACAACAAAACAAGCCTCCTATATATGATTCTCAATCAGGGACAACAATTACCAGTTGCCTCTGATTGAGAACCATATTAGGCTGGACACAGAAACAGACAAACTAGACACACAACATAGAATTCCCACCCAGCTCACGTCCTGACCAACACTAAACAAGCAAAACACATAATAACTCTGGTCAGGACGTTTACAATAATTGGCTACAAAAGAGATCTTTCTATACTTGGGAGAGTACTTCTGTCCAAGGTAGAGGGACTGTCTCGTTTTGTGTACCCTCATTATCGTTATGTGGAAATCCAGCTACTTGTAAAGAGACAATAAGACCTTTCTTGACTTCATCTGGAAAAATAAGTCTCACAAACTAAAAAAATCTGTCCTTTCTACAAAAAGAGCTGAAGGCGGTCTAGAAGTGGTGATTTGTGGACATAAATAACACTTTCAAGATAAACTGGTTGAAAAAATGTT
This sequence comes from Salvelinus sp. IW2-2015, assembly GCF_002910315.2. Lineage (NCBI taxonomy): Eukaryota > Metazoa > Chordata > Actinopteri > Salmoniformes > Salmonidae > Salvelinus > Salvelinus sp. IW2-2015. The sequence goes on from NC_036853.1 coordinate 6,946,269, forward strand.
TGATTAATACTGATTCAATATGGTATTTCATTCCAAATAATGTGTTAATAAATTGGGAGGTCTTCAATTTTTACTGAAATGTATATTATATTCCTGAAAGATTACCTGCTAAATTGGCCAGGTTTCACCAACAAGCTTTAATGGCCTGGAAAATATGTTTCCTGCACAATTTTTCCCCTCATAAAGCTCTTTTGTGGAATAACTCAGACATTACTGTAAGGAATAAGTCATTGTTCTACCCAACTGGCATGAGAGGAATATTGACTTTGTTCTGGATATTTTCGACAACAAGGGTAATATTCTCACATATGAACAATTTATAACAATGAAAGAGTTTCCAATACCTTTCAGAGTTTATTTCTGTGATCAAAGCCGTTCCTAGTGGTCTAACTACACTTATGAAAAGTCATCTTAATTTGGGAATGATAACAAAGTTTACCAGAACTCAGATTGGAAGGCGTGGGGTTACTTGAGAAATCTTGTTGTAATAAATTATTAAGACAAATTCTTCATTCACAAAACCAACTTACACCGAGAGGAAAGTTTTTCTGGAACATGCTTATTCCTGACATTGTCTGGAAAATGCATGGTTAAGACCTTACAAATACTGTATACCAAACAAAGTTAAGGAAGTGCACTTCAAAATTTTACATAAGATATATGCATGTAATTCTATGATATCCAAATTTGTGGCTATTGATGATATCTGCGTTTTCTGTGAAAAGAGGGTGAGAATCTGTCTCACTTGTTCTTTGAATGTAAATTTATGTCAGAATTTGGGAAAAACTTGCAAAGTACTTATTTACCATTATGAACACTGCCTATAATTTTAACATAAAATATATAATATGTTACTATTGCAATGATAACAAAACCACTGAAATGATGTTAATTTTTTTTATTCTTGTTGTCAAATACTTTATTCACAAACAAAAATTCAAAAATTATATACCAAAATTACCAATTTTTCTGATTGAATTTAATTATCTCATTAAAACACTAACCCTAGTGAATAACAACAAGAATAACATCTTCATGAATCATTATAATAAGATATTTTCAGAGTGAATATAATTGCACTTAAATTGTTTAGTTTTTGTATTTTATTTTTATATTTTTTGTATGTTTGAGCACTGTTAATACCTGTGTTTGGTTTGCTAGACATGTTTGATGTAGCAATGTAAGTTGATTTTTGTATTATGAATAAAATACATTAAAAAAAATTCTTTTTTTAAACGGATTAAAAAATATATTTTGAAAAAAAAAAAAAAAAAACGTCTGCGCACTAAACTCAATTTCAGGAAGTAACCAATGAAAGAAAGAGGAGCTGATCAAGCGATAGGAGGWCTATATTGTTTCTACTTTGAGGAGATATTATAAAAACGCTATTAAAATGTCTGGATTTGAAGATAACCCATTTGCAGAATCGTACGACATCAACCCTTTTCAGGTAATTTARGRTTTTATTTGTATTTATTTTTTACACAAGTGTTGATACAAAGTTGGCGCTAACTTTTCACCAAGTCMTGCTACAAAGTAACACACAGGAAACGTGTTTTGGTGTATCTGGGTTTGTAGCACGATTGACAGGGGTTTAGACACTCATTTGTCCCCAGGTCAGGTTGGGTTTTCCCCATCTCTCTCAGATACAAGAAGTTGCAAAAGTAACAGTGTACATTTTTATAAAGGAAATAGCGTACACACGGATAAATAAGACTGTTAGTCTACTACACTTTCTCAGCAAAGAATGTTAAATGGTTACAAAGTAGGCCCTATGAAATTACACAAGTTTGTTCGCCTATAGGCTACGTTATGAGCGCACTGTCAGTGAAAGCATATTTTTCCCCCCCATGAACCTACACAATGCGGTTTACCTTTAGATGTGAACAGACGTCACAGCCCCCAGGATGTATAGGCTGTAGGCTTACAGTTCAGTTGCACCTTTTACAATATCTCCCAATAGAACTCAGCAAAATGGAATCTCAGAACACCAATTAGGCTACGAAGTCACTTCACTCCAAACACAGAATGTGGGTGTGAAATGTAACGGAACAATCAAAATTGTAGCCTCTAACCATGTATCTGATTTATCTGAAGTATGAAACTGCCAAGCAGAGATCGGATTAAAGCCTGGGGCCACACTGGCCATCGAGGAAGTGTGAGAGAGATAGTCTGGACAAACTCCATTGCACATCAGTGAAGATGGTATACACGGGCTAGACATGAATATCAATTCTCAGTAGCAGTAGCCTGATTCTCACTCAGAATGTATGGCTTCTTGGCCGTTTCAAACTGGGAAATGTTTCCTGTGAATACTGTAGCACGTACTGCTTTATTGACTAGAGACACAGCTGGGAACTCCCATTAAATAGGCTGTTAAATTGTCCTATTTCAGCATCTTACAGTAGTATGAAACAATACCTCCTGTATACTTGTAAGATGCTGCATAGGGTACTTTACCAATTGTCAGTACTTTTGCCAGCAGTAAAAGGGCTGACCTGGTGTGTAATGTTGACAGAATTCAACATCTAGGCTAAACAAATAGTATCCACTGTTTCAATGAAAACTTACAGAAAACACACGGGCTACCTAGTAGCCTAAGGACTGTTGGCTACTTGTACAGTGAAACGGTATTGTTACTGCTGTAACCACATCAAATCTGGATAGGCCTATAGGCCTGGCCTGTATGAGATACAGTGCCTTTGGAAAGTATACAGACCCCTTGACATTTTGTTACGTTACAGCCTTATTCTAAAATGAATTAAACCTTTTTCCTCCCCTCATCAATCTACACACAATACCCCATAATGACAAAGCAAAAACAGGTTATTGGACATTTTTGATAATTTATTCAAAATAAAAAAAAACAGAAATACCTTATTTACATAAGTATTCAGACCCTTTGCTATGAGACTCCAAATTGAGCTCAGTTGCATCCTGTTTCCATTGATCATATTTGAGATTTTTCTACAACTTGGAGTCCACCTGTGGTAAATTCAATTGATTGAACATGATTTGGAAAGGCAAACACCTGTCTATATAAGGTCCCACAGTTGACAGTGCATGTCAGAGCATAAACCAACCCATGAGGTCGAAGGAATTGTCCATAGAGCTCCGAGACAGGATTGTGTCGAGGCACAGATCTGGGGAAGGGTACCAAAAACAATCTGCAGCATTTAAGGTCCCCAAGAACACAGTGGCCTCTATAATTCTTCAATGGAAGAAGTTTGGAACCACCAAGACTTTTTCTTGAGCTGACCGCCCAGCCAAACTGAGCAATCGGGAGAGAAGGGCCTTGGTTAGGGAGGTGACCAAGAACCCAATGGCCACTCTGACAGAGCTCCAGAGTTCCTCTGGAGATTGGAGAACCTTCCAGAAGGACAAGCATCTCTGCAGCACTCCACCAATCAGGCCTTTATGG
>NC_036853.1:6955124-6956480 GCF_002910315.2 Salvelinus sp. IW2-2015
AAAAACATCCCCAAATCATGATGTTGCCACCATCACACTTCACCATAAGGATGGTGCCAGGTTTCCTCCAGATGTGACGCTCTGAGAGTCCTCTAGGTGCCGTTTGGCAAACTCCAAGCGGGCTGTCATGTGCCTTTTACTGAGGAGTGGCTTCCCACTGGCCACTCTATTCCAGAAGGACAAGCATCTCTGCAGCACTCCACCAATCAGGCCTTTATGGTAGAGTGGCCAGATGGAAGCCACTCCTCAGTAAAAGGCACATGACAGCCCGCTTGGAGTTTGCCAAACGGCACCTAGAGGACTCTCAGAGCGTCACATCTGGAGGAAACCTGGCACCATCCTTATGGTGAAGTGTGATGGTGGCAACATCATGATTTGGGGATGTTTTTCAGCAGCAGGGACTGGGAGACTAGTCAGGATTGAGGCAAAGCTGAACGGAGTACAGAGATCATTGATGAAAACCTGCTCGGGACCTCAGACTGGGGTGAAGGTTCACCTTCCAACAGGAAAATGACCCTAAGCGCACAGCCAAGACAACACAGGAGTGGCTTCGGGACAAGTCTCTGAATGTTCTTGAGTGACCCAGCCAGAGCCCAGGCTTGAACCTGATCGACCATCTTTGGAGAGACCTTAAAATAGCTTTGCAGGTCTGACAGAGCTTGAGAGGATCTGCAGAGAAGAATGTAAGAAACTTTCCAAATACAGGTGTGCCAAGCTTGTAGAGTCATATCCAAGAATACTCGAGGCTGTAATCGATGCCAAAGGTGCTTCAACAAAGTACTGAGTAAAGGTTCTGAATACTTATGTAAATGTGATATTTCGGTTTTTATTTCTAAAAACCTGTTTTTGCTTTGTCATTACGGGTTGTTCTGTGTAAATAGTTTTTTTTCCCCCTCATCATTTTAATTCATTTTATAATAAGGCTGTAACGTTAAAAAAAAAAAGTGGAAAAGGTGAAGGGGTCTGAATACTTTCAGAATGCACTGTATACCATTAATGGTAGCTAGTAGTTGCAAAGCAATCACTCTTACTGTACTTCCAGCATCTCTACTGACTGTTATGAGCCTGAACAAATAGCTCAGCCTCCTGTAGCCTGTAACAGGTCATGAATGCTAAAAAAACATGTCTGATATTCTAATTGTGGGCATTACTTAATGAGGATGAGTCTCACTTGACTCAGTGGGTTAGATGCAGTGTCGTAGTACTCGAGTCCAGGACTCAGTGGGTTAGATGCAGTGTCGTAGTACTCGAGTCCAGGACTCACTGGACTCAGTGGGTTAGATGCAGTGTCGTAGTACTCGAGTCCAGGACTCCACTGGGACTCAGTGGGTTAGATGCAGTGTCGTACAGTAACTC
>NC_036853.1:6956505-6972440 GCF_002910315.2 Salvelinus sp. IW2-2015
CAAAGAAAAGAAGTTAAATAGATTTTTATTCTGTTAACCACGCTACCTCAGCTGAGCGTAGGTTCCGTCGAGTAATCCTCTCAAGGGGTTCACTGTTGTTTTATGGTTCATATTAATACTGTGTATCATAATTGTGCTGTTTTAATTTTTTTTAATGCAGGAGTTCGTTCAATTCACTCAATTATCGTTAGTCTAAATGCTAGGGGTTTGAAGAAATCCTACAAAAAGGAAAGCTTTTTTATACTTAACGCAGTTAATGCAGATTTTGTCCTTCAGGAAACTCATTCGGACATGAAAGTGATTTTAAATTTTGGAAAGCACAATGGGAAAATATGGCCTATTTTTCAGTCTCATGGATCAAATCATTCTCTGGTGTTTTGACACTTATTCACAGTTTAAAGGTGACCATGTCCCTAGAATCCACATCTTCACAAGATGGCAGATGGGTCATATAACTGTTAAACTTGACAATGCTATTTTCTCAGTCTGTACATGTATTACGGACATAACTTCACGATGCTCCTGATAAACCCTTTTACCAATTTACCAGGAAAGTACAGGATATTAAACATCAATACTCAAAGGCTGTTCGAATTATTTCATGGATTTTAATGAAACAACCTGGATGCATCTGCTTGATCGTTTTTCCTCCCTAGAACGAGTCAAAACCTCCAATAGTAACATTATTTAACTACATTATGCAGGATCTCTGTTGAGGAATGCCGGCGTTATTTCAATCGATGCTAAGGGTTATACCTGACCAACAAAACTATGTCACGTAAAATCTAGAATAGAATTTATTTCCTAATTTCCCTTTTTTTGTTGCAATTTGTTATAGATGTAGATCATCAGTTGCTTCCCGTTTTCTGATCATCCACTTGATTTCCTGAATTTTAAAGCTTACTAAAAAATCCAAAAGCATCGAGGATATTGAAATTAAACAACACACTTCTTAAAGATACTGATCTCATTGAAAAACATCAAATCATTAGCTAAAGATATTTTTAGAAGAAAAGACTTGGGTCACTGAAGTAGATGGGATTTTTCAAATATAAAGTCAGTTTGTAGCCATTAAACGCGCCCAAAGAGCCTTGATGCAATTAAAGAACCATAAAGAGAAATGAGATGATGAGCAAGCTTACAGTTTTCTAAAGAAAGATAATCTTATCTGAAAAGAGACTGAGTCTGTGTTCAGGTCTTTACCAACTAGAATATAGAACAGACTTAACACGGATCTTGGCAAAAGGCGCCTTTGTAAAGGTCAAGAGCAAATGGATTGAGAGGGGGGAAAGAAAACACTTATGTTACTTTTTTTGCACTTGAAAAAAAGAGAAACTACAAAATAAAATCGTATAACTGCACTCAAATTAACGATGTTTTATGCAAAGATCCGCATTACAATATCATAATTTGTCAATTCCTTTTATGAAAAACCTTTACAGCTCTCAAGTTCAGGAAGATGGTTGTGAAAGCTACATTTGCCACATGTCCAAATTGTGTCCCTGTAATTGAGGATGATTTCCACTCATTTGCGATTCACCTGTGTCAAATTGAGAGAAATTCGAGAGGCTCTGAATTCAATTTGAAAAAAAGGGAAATCACCGTGGCCCCCCGATGGCCTGTCAGTTTGAATTCTATAGACAGTTTTGGGATTGCGAGAAGAACCCGATTTTCAATATGTTTTCAAGATTGCATTAAAACATGGGGGAAATGGTCGTCCCACTATTGAAACAGGCCGTTATTTCAATGATTCCGAAAGCCTGATTAAAGACCCTTCTCTCATTGACAATTGGAGACCAATTTACTTTATTAAATTTGATTACAAATTGATGGCTCCCCCTGTTTATGCCAAAAGATTAAAGAAAGGAATAGATTTACCATTATAAGGAGACTCAAACAGGATTATGAAGGGCCCGCTCAAAAGCTCTAACATTCGCTTTAGTCTTGGAACCTTATTAGATATTCAGATGCAAATGACTCAGATTGCCCGTGTGTCCTATTTCTGGACTTCTGTAAGCCTTTGACACAATTGAACATGAATTTTCTTTAGAATAAGTCGCTTAAAACTTTTTATTTTGGTGAACATTTTAGGTTAAAGTAATTCGCATGTTTTACAAAGAAATAAATTAGTTCTGTGCTACTAAACCTTAATACTTCCAACAAGATTTAGTATCAACAGAAGTGTACGACAGGGATGCCCAATTTCGCCATTTTTATTAATTTTGGTTGTGGAACTTCTATGCTCTACGATATTCTGAATGATGCAAATTTGGATTGGCGTTAACCATTTTTTAACAAAGAAAATTCAAAATTTCCCAACTGGTGATGATACTATCTTTTCTTAAGGAACAAAGACAGGTCGCACATGCCCTGAATGCTATAACGGCATTGCTATTGCATCATGGATTAATGTCTGAATGTTTCTAAATGTGGAAATCTTATGTTTATTTTTGACTCTGATGATAAAGAAATTGAAAAATATTCTGTAAAATAAAGACTGTGTAAATATTAGCGAATACATCCTGCTTCAAAAAACCACTTAGTTCAGACAACATTTGAATTTCTCTCCTAAATAATGAGAACTAAACAATATATTATTAATTGGCTACAAAAGATCTTCTCATACTTGGTGAGAGTACTTCTGTCCAATGGCAGAGGACTTCTCGTTTTGTGTACCCCTCATATCGTTTTTGTAAATCCAGCTACTTGTAAAGAGATCAATAGACCTTTCTTTGACGTTCATCTGGAAAAATAATGTGTCCACAAACTAAAAAAATCTGTCCTTTCTAACAAAAGAGTAAGGCTGTCTAGAAGTGTTGGATTTTGTTGACATAAATAACACTTTCAAGATTTAAACTGTCTGAAAACAATGTTTGCTCGTACTGACTAACAATATGAGTATTTTCATTCCAAATAATGTGTTTAATAAGATTGAGAGGTCTGCGAATTTTACTGAAATGTAATATGATATTCCTGGAAAGATTACTGCTAAATTGGCCAGGTTTTACCAACCGCTTTAATGGCCTGGAAAATTGTGTTTCCTGCACAATGTTTCCCCTATAAGCCTTCTTTGGTGGAATAATTCAAGAACAATTACTCGTTAAGGGAATAAGTCATGTCTACCCAGCTGGCATAGAGGAAAAAATTGACTTTGTTCTGGATATTTTCGACAACAAGGGTAATATTCTCACATATTGAACATTTAGTAACAATGAAAGAGTTTCCAATACCTTTTCAAGAGTTTATTTCTGTGATCAAGCCGTCTAGTGGTTCTAACATACCACTTATGAAAAGTTCATCTTAATTTGAAATTGATCACAAAGTTTATCCAGAACTCAGGATTGGAAGGCGTGGCTTACTTGAGAAAATCTTGTTGTAATAAATTATATAAGACAAATTCTTCATTCACCAAACCAACTTACACCGAGATGAAAGTTTTTCTGGACATCTTAATTCCTGACTTTGTCTGGAAAAATGCATGGTTAAGGCTTTACAAATACTGTATGACCAAACAAGTTAAAGAAGTGCACTTTCAAAAATTTTGCATTAAGATATATCCATGTAACTCTATGTATTCCAGTATTTGTGGCTATTTGATGATATCTGCGTTTTCTGTGGTGATCTGTCTCACTTGTTCTATTGAATGTAAACTTTGTGTTCAGAATTTGGAAAAAAACTTGCAAAGTACATTGATTACCATTATTGAAACACTGCCTATAATTTAACATAAAATATATATATGTTTACTATTGCAATGATACAAAACCACAACTGAAATGATTGTTGTTATATTTTTATGTCTTGTCTTCGCCCAAATACTTGATACACAAAAAAAATTCCAAAAATCAGCGATAATATACATTTAATTATCTTATTAAAACACTAACCCGTAGTGAATAACAACAAGAATAACACCCTTCATGAATCATTATAATAAGATATTTTCAGAGTGAATATAATTGCACTTAAATTGTTTATTTTGTATTTAACAAAAAAAAAAAAAAAATGTTGTATGTTTGAGCATTGTTATAACCTTGTGTTTGGTTTGCTAGACGATGTTTATGTAGCAATGTAGAAGTTGGATTTTCTTGATTATGAATTAAAATTACATATAAAAAAAAAAAAAAAAAAGTTAGTTTTTAAAAAGGATGGAGAAAAAAACCCAGAAAAAAAAAATCTGCGCACGTAAACTCAATTTCAGGAGTAAACCAATGAAGAAAGAGGGAGCTGATCAAGCGATAGGATCTATATTGTTTCGTACTTTGAGGAGATATTATTAAAAACGCTAATTAAAATGTCTGGATTTGAACGATAAACCATTTGCAGGAATCCTACAACATTCAACCCTTTTAGGTTAATTACGCTTTTATTTGTATTTATTTTTTACACAGTGTTGATACAAAGTTTGGCGCTAACTTTTCACCCAAGTCTTGCTTACAAAGTAACACACCAGGAAACGTGTTGGCTGCTATTCGTGGGTTTGTAGAACGATTGACAGGGGTTTAGACACTCATTGTCCCAGCGTCAGTTGGGTTTTCCCCATCTCTCTCAGAACAAGAAGTTGCAAAAGTAACAGGTGTACATTTTTATAAAGGAAATAGCGTACACACGGAATAAATAGGACAGTTGTCTGTACGTACGCTTTCTCAGCAAAAATTCTAAATGGTTCCAAAATTGAAAATTACACAAGTTTGTTCGCCTATAGGCTACGTTATGAGCGCCACTGTCAGTGAAAGCATATTTTTCCCCCCATGAACTACACAATGCGGTTTACCTTTAGATGTGAACAGACGTCACAAGCCTCCAGGATGTTCTAGGCTGTAGGCTTTACAGTTCAGTTGCACCTTTACATATCTCCCAATAGAACTCAGGCCAAAAATGGAATTCAGAACACCAATTAGGCCTACGAAGTCACTTTCACTCCAAACACAGAAGTGGGTGTGAATGATAACGAACAATCAAAATTGTAGCCTCTTAACATGTGTCTGATTTATCTGAGGTATGAAACTGCCCAGCAGAGATCGGATTAAAGCCTTGGGGCCACACTGGCCATCGAGGGAAAGTGTGAAGCGATAGTCTTAGACAAACTCCATTGCACATCAGTGAAGATGGTATACACGGGCTAGACATGAATATCAATTCTCAGTGTTATGCTCAAGTCTTTCCAAATCATGTCCAATCAATTGAATTTACTACAGGTGGACTCCAATCAAGTTGTTGAAACATCTCAAGGATGATCATTGGAAACAGGATGCACCTGACCTCAATTTTGAGTCTCATAGCAAAGGGTCTGAATACATATGTATTTAAATGTAACATTTTTTATACATTTGCAAAAATGTAAAAAAACTTTTCACTTTTGTAATTATGGAGTATTGTGTGTAGATTGATGAGGGGGAAAAAGTCATTTAATCCATTTTAGAATAAGGCTTTAAAGTAACAAAATGTGGAAAAGGGGAAGGGGTCTGAATACTTTCTGAATGCACTCTTATCAGTGGGTGATTGCAAAAACGTATCTGAGAGCCTGACTTACTGTTCATTTAAGTAGTGCAACACGGGTGTATTCATTACGCCGATTCTGTTGCAAAACATTTAGTCATTTGCAAAACATTTTGTAAATGCAAAACATTTTGCAACAGAAACCTAAATCGCAAACGAGAGTTTCTATTGGATAAATTCAGGTAGGTCCCTTACGGTTTTGTTCCGTTTGCTCTGTTGACTTCCARTTTGGTTCTAAAACGGTATCCGTAATGAATACACCCCAGGTATTGAGTAGAACTTGAGTTAGTGATGAATACTAAATTAGTGAGTTAATGAGTGGCGTTATACTGCCATCTGTTGGTGACTACAAGCAATTGTATAATACAACCAATTATATATTGATTGACTCGATTCGTGACTCGACCAGTGGTGACTGACTGGGCTCAGATTTCAGCCATAATGATTGGTGACTCTAACACAGGAGACTACGACAATGGTAAGATGTAAGAAGTTACAGCTTTGCTGTAAAATTGTGAAACTGGCACACCTAAGCAGTGGCGCAGTGGTCTAAGGCACTGCATCTCAGTGCTAGAGACGTCACTACAGACCCTGGTTCGATCCCAGGGTGTATTACAACCGGCTGTGATCGGGAGTCCCGTAGGGCGGTGCACAACTGGAACCAGTGTCGTCCGGGTTTGGCCGGGGTAGGCCGTCATTGTAAATAAGAATTTGTTCTTAACTGACTTGCCTAGTTAAATAAAGGTAAAAAAATACTAATTTGGGACCCCACACACAGCCAGGGTAGAGACTGAGTAGCCTATTGGAAGGTCTGGTGTGCTAATGTCAACGCTATTGGCTTCTCTGTTTAACACCACACCCTCCTTATTACTGGATTGGATTGTTTAGAGCCTCCTGGTATTTCTTGTTGGATATGTGGCCTACTTACCATTATCCAGGCCTGTGTTCTTGTTGGGTAGGTGGCCTACACATCATTATCATTATCCAGGCCTGTGTTCTTGTTGGGTAGGTGGCCTACACATCATTATCAGGGCCCTGTGTTTCTGTTGGGTAGGTGGCCTAAACATCATTATCCAGGCCTGTGTTCTTGTTGGGTAGGTGGCCTACACATCATTACCATTATCCAGGCCTGTGTTCCTTGTTGGATAGGTGGCCTACACATCATTACCATTATCCAGGCCTGTTGTTCTTGTGGGTGGTAGGATTGGTCTACACACTTCATTATCCAGAGCCTTGTGTTATTGTTGGGTAGGTGGCCTACACATTCATTATCCAGGCCTGTTCTTGTTGGATATGTGGCCTACACTTCTCTTAATCACATCCAGGCCTGTGTTCTTGGTTAGATATGTGGCCTACACCATCTATATCATTTCCATGCCAGTTCTGTTTCCTGTTGGATTATTGTGGCCTACACATCATTATTCCATGCCTGTGTTCTTGTTGGGTAGGTGGCGCCTACACATCATTATCCAGGCCTGTGTTCTTTGTTGGTAGGTGGCCTAAAACATCATTATCCAGGCATTGTGTTCTTGTTGGGTAGTGACTCTACACATCAATTATCCAGGCCTGTGTATTTGTTGGTAGGGTGGCTACACTACACATCATTTCCCAGGCCTGTTTCTTGTTGGGTAAGGTGGCCTAAACATCATTATCCAGGCCTGGTTCTTGTTGGGTAGGTGGCCTACACATCATTATCCAGGCCTGTGATCTTGTTGGATATGTGGCCTACACATCATTTATCACTATCCAGGCCTGTGTTCTTGTTGATATGTGGCACCTACAACATGATATCATTATCCAGGCCTGTGTTCTTGTTGGGTAGAGGGCCTACACATGATTGTCATTATCGCAGGCTGTGTTCTTGTTGGATAGTGTGGCCTACACATGTATCATTATCAGGCCTGTGTTCTTGTTGGTAGGTGGCCTACACATCATTATCCAGGCCTGTGTTCCTGTTTGCGGTAGGTGCCTACACATCATTATCCTGGCCTGTGTTTGCTTGGGTAGGTGGGCCTACACATCATTATCCTGGCCTGTGTTCTTTGTTGTGAGTAGTTGGCCTACATCATGCATTATCCGGCCTGTGTTCTTGTTGGGTAGGTGGCACTACACATCATTATCCAGGCCTGTGTGTTCCTGTTTAGGGTAGGTGGACCTACACATTCATTATCCCGAGGCCTATTTCTTTTTGGGTTAGGTGGCCTAAACATCATTATCCAGGCCTGTGTTCTTGTTGGGTAGGTGGACCTACCAACCAGTCAGTGGCAGACTGACTCTCCCACCTGTTTATATCAGTCCTACCGCCCAGTCAGTGCAGGACTGACTCTCCCATCTGTTTATATCAGTCCTACCGCCATTGTCAGTGCAGACTGACTCTCCCACCTGTTGTATATCAGTCCTACCACCCAGCGGTCAGTGCCACGACTGACTCCCACCTGTTTATATCTATCCTACAACCCATCCAGTGGCAGACTGACTCTTCCACCTGTTTATTATCAAGTCCTACCGACCAGTCAGTGGCAGACTGACTCTTCCACCTGTTTATATCAGTTCCTACCGCCCAGTCAGTTGCAGACTGACTCTGTCCACCTGTTTATATCAGTCCTACCAGCCATGTCAGTGCAGGGATCTGACTCTCCCACCCTGTTTATATCAGTCCTACCACCCAGTTCAGTGCAGACTGAATCTCTCCACCTGTTTATATCAGATCTACCACCCAGTCAGTGCGACCTGACTCTTCCACCGTGTTATATCATCCTACCACCCAGTCAGTGCAGGACTGACTCTTCCACCTGTTTTATTATGCCACTACCTACACCCAGTCAGTGCAGACTGACTCTTCCACCTGTTTATATCGTCCTACCACCCAGTCAGTGCAGGACTGACTCTTCCCACCTGTTTATATCAGTCCTACCACCTCAGTCATGTACAGACTGACTTCCTCCACCTGTTTACTATTCAGTCTACTCCGCCCCAGTCTAGAGTGCGCGACTAGACTACATCTCCCACGGCTGTTATATCAGTGTCCTACCACCCAGTCATGTGCAGAACTGGACTACTTCCACCTGTTTATTCAGTCCTGACCGCCCAGTCAGTCCGCAGACTGACTTCTCCCCTGTCTATACTCCAGTCCTACCAACCCAAGTCAGTGCAGAAACTGTCACTCTTCCAACCAGCTGTTTATATCAGTCGACTACCCCCCCAGTTCGTGCAGACTGACTCTCCATCTGTTCTAGAGTCAGGTCTTACCACCCAGTCAGTGCAGCACTGACTCTTCCCACCTCCGTTTTTAGTCATCAGTCCTACCACCTCAGTCAGTGCAGACTGACTCTCCATCTATCTGTTTATATCAGCTCCCTAACCACCCAGTCATGTGCAAGACTGACTTTTCTTCCACCTGTTTTACATTCCACCAGTCGAGAGAAAATGACCTCCATCACCAGCCTATCAACGGGCAGACGACGCTTCCACCTGTTTATTATCATCCTACCACCCCAGTCGTGGCAACAATACTCTTCCACCTTTTATATCAGTCCTATCCACCCAGTTCAAGTTGCAGCGACTCCCATCTTGTTCTATATCAGTGTCCTACCACCCAGTAGTGCAGACTGGACTCTTTCCACCTGTTATAGTCAGTTCTACCACCCAGTCATGCAATGCATTCACCGTTTTAGTCTACTCTCACGAGTACTGAACTCTCCCATTGTCTCAATATCCGCCTCCACCCAGTCAGCCTGACAGACTGACTCTTCCATCCTGTTTATATCAGTCCATACCACCCAGTCACGTGCAGACTGACTCTCTTCCACCTGTTTATATCATGTCTCCCCTACCGCCCAGTACAGTGCGACTGACTCTCTCCCACTCTGTTATATCAGTTCTACCCCAGTCAGTGCAGGACTGGGACTCTTCCACCTGTTATATCAGTCTACCGCCCATGTGCAGGTTGCAGACTGGACTCTTCCACCTGTTTATTATCAGTCCTACCGCCCATGTCAGTGCAGGACTGACTCTCCCACCTGTTTATATCAGTCCTACGCGCCATCTCAGTGCAGACTGACTCTTCCACCTGTTTATATCAGTCCTACCAGCCCAGTCAGTGCAGACTGACTCTCCCACCTGTTTTATATCAGTCCTACCGCCCAGTCAGTGCAGACTGACTCTCCACTGTTATATCAGTCTACCCCAGTGCAGACCACTCTCCCACCTGTTTATATCAGTCCTACCGCCCAGTCAGTGCAGACTGACTCTCCCACCTGTTTATATCAGTCCTACCGCCAGTCAGTGCAGGATGACTCTCCCACCTGTTTATATCAGTCCTACCCCCAGTCAGTGCAGACTGACTCTTCCACCTGTTATATATCAGTCCACCCCAGTCAGTGCAGACTGACTTCTCCACCCTGTTTATATCAGTCCCTACCCGCCCAGTCAGGTGCAGACGACTCCTCTATCACCTGTTTTATATCAGTCCTACCGCCATGCAGTGCAGACTGACTCTCCCACCTGTTTATATCAGTCCTACCGCCAGTCAGTGCAGACTGACTCTCCCACCTGGTTTATATTTCAGTCCTCTCCTCAGACCTGACTTTTCCACCTGTTTAATCAGTCCTACCGCCCAGTCAGTTGCAGACTGACTCTTCCCACCTGTTTATATCAGTCCTACCACCCAGTCAGTGCAGACTGACTCTCCACCTGTTTATACAGTCCTACCACCCAGTCAGTGCAGACTGACTCTCCCACCGTTTATAATCAGTTCCTACCCCCAGGTCGTGCAGACTGACTTCCCACCTGTTTATATCAGTCCTTCCGCCAGTCAGTGCAGACTGACTCTTCCACCTGTTTATATCAGTCCTACCACCCAGTCAGTGCAGACTGACTCTTCCACATGTTTATATCAGTCCTACACCCAGTCAGTGCAGACTGACTCTTCCACCTGTTTATATCCAGTCCTTACCACCCAGTCAGTGCAGACTGACTCTTCCACCTGTTTATATCAGTCCTACCAGCCCAGTCAGTGCAGACTGACTCTTCCCACCTGTTTATATCAGTCCTACCGCCCATGTCAGTGCAGACTGACTCTTCCACCTGTTTATATCAGTCTACCGCCGTCAGTTGCAGGACTGACTCTCCCACCTGTTTATATCAGTCCTACCGCCATCCAGTCACTGACTCTTCCACCTGTTTTACTATCATCCTACCGCCCAGTCAGTCGCAGACTGATCTCCACCTGTATCCATATCTCCTTAACCCCATGTCAGTGCAGACTGAACCTCTCCACCTGGGTTTATATCAGTCCTACCCCAGTCAGTGCAGACTGACTCTCCCACCCTGTTTATATCAGTCCTACCCCAGTGTCAGTGCAGACTGACTCTTTCCACCTGTTTATATCAGTCCTACCGCCCACCCAGTCAGTGCAGACTGACTCTTCCCACCTGTTTATATCAGTCCTACCGCCCATGTCATGCAGACTGACTCTTTCCACCTTTATATCAGTCCTACCGCCCAGTCAGTGCAGACTGACTCTTCCACCGTTTATATCATCCTACCCCCAGTCAGTGCAGACTGGACTCTCCCACCTGTTTATATCAGTCCTACCGCCCAGTCAGTGCAGACTGACTCTCTCCACCTGTTTATATCAGTCCTACCGCCATGTCAGTGCAGACTGACTCTTCCACCTGTTTATATCAGATCCTACCACCCAGTCAGTGTGCAGACTGACTCTTGCACCTGTTTATATCAGTCCTACCACCCAGGACTCACCTGGATCTGTTTGTTTGTCACCATTTGTATTACTCTGCTTGTCTGCTCTCTTTAAAAAATATATATAATTTATTTTCTTCTTCCCCCAATTTCGTCATATCGAATTGGTAGTTAGTCTTGTCCCATTCGCTGCAACTCTCAGTATTAGCTCTGTCTGTCCCCAAACTTCAACCCCTCAAACACTGCGGTTTTTGATGAAAGAGTTCATTCATGTTTAGCACTGCCTTTAACCGTGAATGACAATCAATGATTCCCATGTCCCAAAATGGAACCCTACAGTGCATTACTGTTGACCAGAGTAGGGCACTATGTAGGGAATATGGTGTCATTGGGATGCTTCCCACATTGTAATTAATGATTTTATCAAGCTTAGTTTCTAAGGTTAATGGCCTAAAACCTCAGCTCTCTTTCTATGGGTAGTTACTTAGTTGATACAGGAGATGCCATTTTTCTTTGTGCCCACTGAAATTATCAAGTCCAACTGGACTCTGGGTTGGAGTGCGGATGTCCCTGACTTGACGTTCCATACACTTTATTTTTACTTCAGGGACAAATTAAGCTTCTTGAGCTTTATTCGGCCTCATTCGAAATATGCACATAAGAATTCATAAAAGCAATCTCTTTGGTATATGAGTTCTTGTTATTGAAAGGGACTCGAAACGTCACATGTTGAAGGCCGCCATTGTTGCATCACACATCTTTCTGCAGATTGATTGATAGGGCCTATTAGATGAGACATAAATCAAGTTGAACGTAATGCTAATGAGAATGAAGCTGATTTGTTGCATATTACTGAAGAGGAAATGTTTTGTTTTGTTTCAGGATCCCTCAGTTACCAGTGACCAACGCTGACGTAGACCACATTGATCATATTTACCTCTTTCCCAGACCATAAGACGGTAAGATCACTTGCTTTTTACCCTGCATGCCACACACACACACACACACACACCACACACACACCCACACACACACACACACACCACACACACACACCACACACAAAGATCCAAAACTATAGTAACTGACGCTTGAATAGATTGATGTCCTTTGTCACAGATTACTGTTGTGTGTTTTTTGCCCCGCTTTTTTCTCCGTCTGCCATGTGTATTTCCTGTTTCAGGTTAGCCTTCAGGGCCACCATTCCGGCCACCAGGATCCTTCCCAGCTGCCGTGTGCGCGGCAAGTCAACAGACCCAGCCCACAAGGTCAGTGATGACGCTGGTCACTAGTTTTACAATGGAACCATAAGCCATCAATGTCTTCACATAAGAATTAAAATATGGACTTTTTCCTTTTAATATTTTGACTGTCTACTTGTCGCAATACTGATTTTAAAAAGCTATATGGAAGTTTTTGCTTCTGGGGGTTAGGGTTGCCAAAACAGCCTCCCTTAAATGCGACCAATTATATGGTCCATAAATGAGCTGATTGCAGAAAGGGACAGACCTTCCACAGCCATGAGCCAAAAAGTATATATTGTTTACCTCAAACTATTTATGTGGTTACATGTGTAAGAAATGGACCAGCCTAATGTTATTATCATTGTATGGTAGTGACAATACAGCCAACATTCAGGCCAAAATGTCACCTGTCCTCTCTCCCCTCCAGGCCACGGCGGCTGCGGGCCAGGGCTAGCCTGCTGAGGCAGCAGGAGGAGTGGAGAGGAAGGCTGCAGAGCTGGGAGCACAGAGAGAAGGAGTTGCAGAGCAGGGGCACCTCAACAGGTCATCCCTTTCCCCACCACCATATACGTCTGAGCATATCCTTACCCTCTCATTCTCCCCACACCATATACCTCTGAGCATATTCCTACCTCTCCTTCTCCTCACAACATTATACCCTGAACATATTTACCTTTCTCCCCACACCATACACAATTGAAGTCGGGAGTTTACATTACACCTTAGACCAAATACATTTAAACTCAGTTTTCACACATTCCTGACATTTAATTTTAGTAAAAATCCCTGTCTTTAGGTCAGTTAGGATCACCACTTTATTTTAGGAATGTGGAAATGTCAGAATAATAGTAGAGAGAATGGTTTATTTCAGCTTTTTATTTATTATTTGTTTCATCACTTTCCCAGGGTCAGAGGTTTACATACGACTCAATTAGTATTTGGTAGCATTGCCTTTAAATTGTTTAACTTGGGTCAATGTTTCGGCTAGCCTTCCACAAGCTTCCCACAATAAGTTGGGTGAATGTTGGCCCATTCTCCTGACAGAGCTGGTGTAACTGAGTCAGGTTTGTAGGCCTCCTTGCTCGCACACGCTTTTTCAGATCTGTCACAAATGTTTATAGGATTGAGGTCAGGGCTTTGTGATGGCCACTCCAATACCTTGACTTTGTTGTCCTTAGCCACAACTTGGAAGTATGCTTGGGGTCATTGTCCATTTGGGAAGACCCATTTGGGACCAAGCTTTAACTTCCTGACTGATTGTCTTGAGATGTGCTTCAATTTCCACTACTTTTCCTGCCTCATGATGCCATCTGTTTTTGTGAAGTGCACCAGTCCCTCCTGCAGCAAAGCGCACCCCAACAACATGATGCTGCCACCCCCTGCTTCACGGTTGGATGGTGTTCTTCGGCTGCAATCCTCCCCCTTTTTCCTCCAAACATTGACGATGGTCTTATGGCCAAACAGTTCCTATTTTTGTTTCCATCAGACCAGAGGGAATCATTTCTCCAAAAGTTGCGCATCTTTGTCCCCATGTGCAGTTGCAAACCGTTAGTCAGGCTCTATGGCGGTTTGGAGGCAGTGCCTCTTCCTTGCTGAGCGGCCCTTCAGGTTATGTCGATTATAGGGACTCGTTTTACTGTGGATATAGATACTTTTGTACCTGTTTCCTCCCGCATCTTTCACAAGGTCGTTTTGCTGTTTTCTGAGATTGATTTGCACTTTTCGCACCAAAGTACGTTCATTTCTAGAAGACAGAACGGTCTCTCTTTCCTGAGCGGTGCATTATGGCGGCTGCATGGTCCCATTGGTGTTTATACTTTGCGTACTATTGTTTGTACAGCATGAACGTGGTACCTTCAGGCGTTTGGAAATGCTCCCAAGGTGAAACCCAGACTTTGTGGAGGTCTACTAATTTTTTTTCTGAGGTCTTGGCTGATTTCTTTGTTGATTTTCCATGATGTCAAGCAAAAGTACTGGGCACTGAGCTTTGAAAGTAGGGCCTTGAAAGTATATCCACCAGGTACATCTTCCAATAACTCAACAGTATGGTCAAATAGCCCCTATCAGAAGGTTCTAAAGGCATGACATTTCTGGAATTTTCCAAGCTGTTTAAAGGCACAGTCAACTTCGTGTATGTAAACTTCTGACCCACTGGAATTGTGATACAGTGAATGATAATCTGTCTGTAAACAATTGTTGGAAAAATGACTTGTCATGCACAAAGTAGATGTCCTAACCGACTTGCCAAAACTATAGTTTGTTAACAAGAAATTTGTGGAGTGGTTGAAAGACAAGTTTTAATGACTCCAACCTAAGTGTATGTAAACTTCCGACTTCAACTGTACCTCTGAACATATCCTACCCTCTCCTTCTCCCCACACCATATACCTCTGAACATACCCTACCCTCCCCTTCTCCTCACAACATATACCTCTGAACATATCCTACCCTCTCCTTCTCCCCACAACATATACCTCTGAACATACCCTACCCTCCCCTTCTCCTCACAACATATACCTCTGAGCATATCCTACCCTCCCCTTCTCCTCACAACATATACCTCTGAACATATCCTACCCTCTCCTTCTCCCCACAGTAGCCTCTTAGTAGGTTTGGATCAACCCGTTTCAATTCAAATCAGGAAGTAAACTGAAATTCCTATCAGGAATTTACCAAAAGGAAGAAAATAATTGAAATATATATTAGGCCAAAACACACATCACGACGAGGGACAACACTACATAAAGAGAGACTTAAGACGACAACATAGCAAGGCAGCAGCACATGACAACACAGCATGGTAGCAACACAACATGGTAGCGGCACAAAACATGGTACAAACATTATTAGGCACAAACAACAGCACAAAGGGCAAGAAGGTAGAGACAACAATACATCACGCAAAGCAGCCACAACTGTCAGTAAGAGTGTTCATGATTGAGTCTTTGAATGAAGAGATTGAGATAAAACTGTCCAGTTTGAGTGTTTGTTGCAGCTCGTTCCAGTCGCTAGATGCAGTGAACTAAAAGGACGAGGGACCCAAGGATGTGTGTGCTTTGGGGACCTTTAACAGAATGTGACTGGCAGAACGGGTGTTGTTTGTGGAGGATGAGGGCTGCAGTAGATATCTCAGATAGGGGGAAGTGAGGCCTAAGAGGGTTTTATAAATAAGCATCAACCAGTGGGTCTTGTGACAGGTATACAGAGATTACCAGTTTACAGAGAAGTGAAGTGATGTGTCCTACCTGTAGCGCCATTATATCTAAACTGTACCCTCTATATCTACACACCTGTACCCGATCTATATCTACACCTGTACCATCTATATCTGCACCTGTACCCATCTATATCTACACCTGTATTGGTACCGCATCTATATCCTGTAGCCTGGTACCATCTATATCTATACCTGTACCATCTATAATCTGTACCTGTACCCATCTATATCTCTAACCTGTACCCATCTATATCTGTACTGTACCATCTAATCTA
>NC_036853.1:6976620-6984426 GCF_002910315.2 Salvelinus sp. IW2-2015
ACCTGTACCCATCTATATCTGTACCTGTACCCATCTATATCTACACCTGTACCCATCTATATCTACACTTGTACCTGTACCCATCTATATCTATACCCATCTATACCTGTACCCATCTATATCTATACCCATCTATATCTATACCTATTCCCATCTATATCTATACCAAGCTATATCTATTCCCATCTATATCTATACCAAGCTATATCTATTCCCATCTTTACCAATCTATATCTATACCTGTACCCATCTATATCTATAACCATCCTATATATATGCCTCTCTATATACACTACCATTCAAAAGTTTGGGGTCACTTAGAAATGTCCTTGTTTTTGGAAAAAAAAGTGTTGTCCTTTAAAATAACATCAAATTGATCAGAAATACAGTGTAGACATTGTTAATGTTGTAAATGACTGTTGTAGCTGGAAACGGCTGACAAAATAAAAAAAATAATCATGTTTAATGCATTATCTACATAGAAGTACAGAGGCCCATTATCAGCAACCATKACTCCTGTGTTCCAATGGCATGTTGTGTTAGCCTTTTAAAATGATACATTTGGATTAGCTAATTGATCATTAGAAAACCCTTTTGCAGTTATGTTATCACAGCTGAAAACTGTGGTTCTGATTTTAAAGAAGCAATAAAAACTGGCCTTCTTTAGACTAGTTGAGTATCTGGAGCATCAGCATTTGTGGGTTCGATTACAGGCTCAAAATGTCCAGAAACAAAGACCTTCTTCTGAAACTCGTCAGTCTATTCTTGTTCTGAGAAATGAAGGCTATTCCATGTAAGAAATTGCCAAGAAACTGAAGATCTCGTACAACGCGGTGTACTACTCCCTTCACAGAACAGCGCAAACTGTCTTGGGTGTAAGATATTTGTGCGTCTAACTTTCTCACTCATCATTATTCATGATTCATTCAGAACTGTCTAATCATGGTAGCATCCTCTTTAATGTAGAAGTGTTTAGAATCATATTCTATTCTTATTTACAATTTAAAGTGACTCCAAAATAACACTACATTATTTACCATTAATTTATATTGGGCACATAATAATATGAAACACAACCAAAACAAACAGCAAATCACAAGTCACAAGCTTGATGTAGTCATTGTGTGTTAGATATATGGGACCAGATACTAAACTTTTAACTACTTTAATACACAAGTGAATTTGTCCCAATACTTTTGGTCCCCTAAAATGGGGGGGGGACTTTGTACAAAAAGTGCTGTAATTAAAAAATGGTTCACCCGATATGGAAGAAAGTACCCTCAAATTAAAGCTGACAGTCTGGCACTATACCTCATAACCATTGTATCATTAGCGATGCATTCACTAGAGGCGTGTTCACATTGAAAGCATTTTGCAACGGAAAACAAAAATAGTCCAGTTGCCTTACCTGTTCCAGTCAGTTTTCTTCCGTTTGGTACCTAATGAACACAACCCCCTCTCTCTCCCTCCCTCCAGTCCACTGTGTGACTCTGTTCCTCAACCTGCTGCCTGTCTGGCCCTCTCCATGGACACGTTCTTTGGTGTGAACTTTGGCCTGTCCTCTTTGGCTCATCCTGTTCGCCCCTGCTCCTTCTCTGTGGTACAGACCTGTCTACAAGGCTTCAAGTGAGTATACCAGGACCTACTGATCTACAGGCTTTCAGACAATTATATTCAGCTTAAAGGGATATTTTTCCTTTTTTTCACACCCGTCTTAATTTTATTTTTTATTGTACCTTTATTTAACTAGGGCAAGTCAGTTAAGAACAAAATTCCTATTTTCAATGACGGCCTAGGAAAGTGGGTTAACTGCCTTGTTCAGGGCAGAAAGACAGATTTTACCTTGTCAGCTCGGGGATTCAATCTGCAACCTTTCGGTTACTAAGACAAACACTCTAACCACTAGGCTACCAAGTAATGTTTTACTTGGAGAAAGTTATTTAATTAATAAGAGATTGTATAATTTTCATGTTTACATATAGCTAATTTGTGCATCAATTGGTTTGCCATGCCACTGTGCTTTGGCTTACAACAAGCTTTGTTTATCTGTGTGGATCGCAAAGGCATTTGAAAGTCCGCCCATTATTTCAGTGTGTTTTGTGTGTGATATTGGCATGCAGAATGTACATTTTCAAATGTGTCACTAAAGTGGACTGACGGTATGAAGATTTGTTGAAGTCTGGCTTGATTGAACCATTTTATACGGTAAAAGTGCTGATTGGTTAAAATTGCGGCCCTCTTTTTGTAGTGTGGTGATAGTGTGGGGGGAGAGGGGCTGAGCTGGACCCAAGGAAAGAACTCATAAATATCACAACAACAAAAAACTAAGCTAGTCTTGCCTGCTTCAAGAACAGCTAGCTAACTAACCAATAAAATACAGTGCGTGGTCGCCAGTTCCTACACTAAGGGTAACTTAGACAAAGTTTTCCTACGGGTAATGTATGCCCAAGGGCGACTTGGCTTGGTATCCCCTTTTCCCACCAACAAACAAACAGCCATACAGCACAGCAATACATACTCACATGATAATGGACAATGTGAGACGTTGGCGCAAAAACAAAAGAGAGATCGCTCCAGAGACAACTGGGTTTCTTTTAAACCAAGGGAAAGGGGATGTGATTGGGTAAGGGAAAAGGGATGTGATTGGGTAAGGGAAAAGGGATGTGATTGGGTAAGGGAAAAGGAGCAGGTGTGTCTTCAGATTGGCGACTGATGACTGCCACCTGTGACTAGGCAGAAGGAGAGAAAACAAACACACACAGGACACCTGTATCCGTAACACTCCCACCCTTAAAAGAGCAACCCTATAAGGATTGCGACTAAAGTATTTACAACAAATACCAAATCATACATTTTTAAACACGAGGCAAAGCATCTGCCAATACATTATCAGAACCCTTTTTATGGCGGATCTCCAAATGATAATTCTGCACAATAAGCACCTGGTTGTACATCCGGTGGCGAAACACTAAGGGGTTATGATCAGTATATACGATCACTGGTAGGGCACTGGAACCAATATATACCTCAAAGTATAGAGCTTCTTGTTCGATGGTTGCATAATTAGCCTGATATTTGTTATATTTTTGAGAAACATAACAAACAGGATGATCCACTCCACTCTTGTCCTGCTGCAGTAGAACAGCACCAGTACCTCTGGCACTAGCATCTACCTCCAGTTTTAAATGGTCGCTCAAAATCCGGAGCAGCAAGTACAGGGGTATTACACAAGAGTGCTTTAGCAGATTCAAAAGGGGACCACTCAAACGATCTAGCCGGACTGAGCAAATCGGTCAATGGAGCAACTACCGCAGAGAAATTTGAACAGAAACTACGGTAGTAGCCAACCATCCCTAAAAAGCGGCATAGCTCTCGTCTGGCGGTAGGTGCGGGGAATGCAGTTATAGCCAAGATCTTGGCATCAACAGGGRGCACCTGTCCATGMCCGACCTCTTTYCCGAGATAGGTAACAGTGGCCTTCCCAAACTCGCACTTTGCCAAGTTCAGGGTTATTTRCCAATTTACTGCCAAATGGTGTTATTTAATTCTGTGTTCTCTAAACTCTTGGTCTCTGCAGGTCGGACAGCTCCTTCAGTTACTTCGTCTTCTTCTTTGTGTTCTTCTGCCAAGTGGTGGTGTTCGTTATCCAGTCTGTGGGCATCCCCAACTGGGGAAACAGGTGGGTGTGAGGAACAGCTCTGACTGAGTGGGATGCTATGGATGTCAAATCGATGATTTTTTTGTTTTGCATATCTTCAATCTGTGTGTGTTCACCAGTCCAACCAGGGCCCATGTACACCAGACCAAGATTAGGATTTCCCTTTTTAGGTCAGAATAAATATGAGTAAAATGGCAATGAGGGACCTGATCCTAGATCAGCACTCTGAGATGCTTTGTAAATATGGGCCCAGGTCAGATCTGTGAGTGAGGATGTAGAATTCACTTGTAAAGAATTGGAACAGGGCCACTGTTTGCTTTTGAATAGTTGATAAGTAAATCTGAAAATATTTTATGTACATTAAACTCTTCAACCTTTTACACCCTCCATGTTTGATCAATGAAATACAGTTGCAAAAATAGTATGTGAACCCTTTAGAATTACCTGGATTTCTGCATAAATTCTAATCTAAGTCACAACAATAGACAAACTTAGTGTGCTTACAATAATTAGTGTGTTATTAGTTTATTTGTCTTGTCTATATTGAATACATKATTTAAACATTCACAGTGTAGGTTGGGYAAAGTATGTGAACCCCTAGGCTAATGACCTCTCCAAAATCTAATTGGAGTCAGGAGTCAGCTAACCTGGAGTTACTGTGGACTGATGAACATCAAGMCTTTTAGAGATACTTTTGTAACCCTTTCCAGCTTTATGCAAGTCAGGCATGGTTCAATCAATGAGACGAGATTGGAGATGTTGGTTAGAGCTGCCTTGCACTATAAAAAACACTCACAAAATTTGAGTTTGCTATTCACAAGAAGCACGACCTGATGTGAAACATGCCTTGAAAAAAAGAGATCTCAGAAGACCTAAGATTAAGAAATGTTGACTTGCATAAAGCTGGAAAGGGTTACAGAAGTATCTCTAAAAGCCTTGATGTTCTTCAGTCCACAGTAAGACAAATTGTCTATAAATGGAGAAYGTTCAGCACTGTTGCTACTCTCCCAAGGAGTGGCCGTCCTGTAAAGATGACTGCAGGAGCACAGTGCAGAATGCTCATTGTGGTTAAGAAGAATCCTAGAGTGTCAGCTAAAGACTTACAGAAATCTCTGGAACATGCTAACATCTCTGTTGACGAGTCTACGATATGTAAAACACTAAACAAGAATGGTGTTCATGGGAGAACACCAAGGAAGAAACCACTGCTGTCTAAAAAAAACATTTCTGCAAGTCTGAAGTTTGTAAAAGAGCACCTGGATGTTCCACAGCACTACTGGCAAAACATTCTGTGGACAGATGAAACTACAGTTGAGTTGTCTGGAAGGAACACACAACACTATGTGTGGAGAAAAAAACCTCAACAGAAGAAAATACGCCTTCTGGAGTGGCCCAGTCAGAGTCCTGACCTCAACCCGATTGAGATGCTGTGGCKTGACCTCYAGAGTGGTTCACACCAGACATCCCAAGAATATTGKTGAACTGAAAGTTTTGTAAAGAGGAATGGTCCAAAATTCCTCCTGACCGTTGTGCAGGTCTGATCCGCAACTACAGAAAACGTTTGGTTGAGGTTATTGCTTCCAAAGGAGGGTCAACCAGTTATTAAATCCAACATACTTTTCCCACCCTGCACTGTGACTGTTTACACGGTGTGTTCAATAAAGACATGAAAACGTYTAATTGTTTGTGTGTTATTAGTTTAAGCAGACTGTGTTTGTCTATTGTTGTGACCTAGATGAAGATCAGATCAAATTMMATGACCAATTTAAGCAGAAATCCAGGTATTTCCAAAAGGTTCACAAACATTTTATCTTGCCTCTCTGTGTATATATAGTGAATTRTATAAATATTGTGACTATAAACCATAGAATTGTTCAATGGTGACTAACATGTATATTTTATAACAATTTCAAAGGAAAATGCATTCCCACGTTAGACTAAATTAAACAATTTACCCTATATCGATTCCTTCTTGATTCCAGTGGTTGGATCACCTCGTTGTCTGCCATTTCCTTCAACAAGGCGGTGGGAGCCTTCATGATGGTGGTGMCCTACRTCTTRACTGTCTGTGCTGTGCTGTCAGTCKTCCTGCTGYMYYTGGTACGTGGCYTTACCGTAACTCCCTGGGAGAATCTCTATTGCATTTCCTTGATTCCTRGCATCCTCACCACCTCCTCAAAACCCATTGGATGAGAAGGTCAGAGGGGAGGGACCTCTGACCTCATCCAATTGATTTTAGGAATTTAACCACGGCATAGTGACTGTATCCATGTAGTTAAACAGAATGTAAGCTGGCGAGATCAGGATGGTTCTTACAGGGCTAAGTTATAATTAACCTGATTCCTTTTATCAACCAGCTAATTATTAGAATCAGGTGTGCTAGATTAGGATTGGAGTGAACATTTACAGGAAGGTAGCTCTCCAGGGACAGGTTTGGAGAGAACCTAGAGGACGGTAGCTCTCCAGGAACAGGGTTGGAGAGAACCTAGAGGACGGTAGCTCTCCAGGAACAGGTTTGGAGAGAACCTAGAGGACGGTAGCTCTCCAGGAACAGGGTTGGAGAGCCTGCTATACATTCTATACTATAACCCCTAATGACGTGGTGTCCCCCAGGTGCACAACCAGTACTGGCGTACCGGGGCCAGCTTCCAGAAGCCCAGCAGGAGTTCTCCCAGGGCGTGCTCACCAACAAGACCTTCCAGACGGCCGCCACCTCCGCAGCCCCACTGCTGCCTCCGGAGCCTTCCAGGGGAACAACTAGACCCAGGCCGGGCTAACTCAACCCCCAGATACCCCCTTCACCTCCTCCATCCAATGTCCACACCACACCACCTGTTGGGATGGATCCCCTCCCCTGCTGTCACCATCCAGTGCAGGTCCCACTATGGAGCTCATTTCATATATGAGCTGTGGTCATCGGACAGCAACAAAATGGTTGCTTGAGTAGGAAACTGTACCACTGTGTGTCTTGGGAATTGGAAGCCTGATGTTGTGATGTTCCTCAGTATGTGTTCGTGTGCATCTTTTTTTGCTACGCTCGTGTATGTATGATTCTTTCTGTGTGTGTGTGTGTGTGTATGTGGGGGGGGTGTCTTACATGTCTGGCCGTTTGTAAAGTAACCACCGGTTGAGACTCTGTTGTAAAGTAACCACCGGTTGAGACTCTGTTGTAACCACGGGTTGAGATTGTTGTAACCACGGGTTGAGACTCTGTTGTAACCACCGGTTGAGACTCTGTTGTAAAGTAACCACCGGTTGAGACTCTGTTGTAAAGTAACCACGGGTTGAGACTCTGTTGTAAAGTAACCACCGGTTGAGACTCTCAACAATGGTGGCTTTTCAGCATCCTTTCATTTCAATGTACAAATGAAGACAATGAGTGTTGCTTTTAGTAGGGTGAAACCTGAATGAAAAATATAAGGAAGTTTAAAGTGTGTACTCTGTCTCATAAGACTATGATAATCACCTAGGTTATTAGTTACCAGGGCTACTGTAATTATTAGATGCATATTTTCCATTATACTTAGAAATCACCTCAAACTAACGTACCTTCAGATTCACACCATTTCATTAGCCTTTTCAGATAGTTTTCGTCAAAATGAGGTACTTTGTTCCCAATCTTTTCATGTTGTAAATAATCCTGCTGTATGTGTAGGCTATTGGCTTTGGCAATGAGAGACTGGTGTTGTGTAAGAATGGCTTGAATATTTAACAGCAGGTTGGTTTGTCAGTATAGGCCGTTCAACTTAAAGGGACAGTTCACCCCATTGTCAGTATAGGCTGTCCCGTTCAACTTAAAAGGGACAGTTCACCCCAGAACCAAAGTTTGTCATTTTCATACCCCCAAAGTGGTCTGTTTCACGATGTCTAGATCCCGCTACACATGCATTGAAAGAAAGTACGTAGGCATTAATCTCCAACCAATGAAAACAACGAGCATCTTAGTACAGATAGTATGGAATAGATTCTGCTTCCACTCTGTGATTAGTCACCGCTGTTAGGGCTATGATGGTGTCTGGTAAACTTGGACTACACCTTTTCACCAAAACCTTGACGTGTGCCTTGACCAGTGTCTCTCCACCAGTGTCTCTCCACCAGTGTCTCTCCACCAGTGTGCCTCGACCAGTGTCTTTCGACCAGTGTCTCTC